>NC_134588.1:98859485-99124485 GCF_037038515.1 Microtus pennsylvanicus
TTGCTTTGGGGTTCCTTACTCACCTGAAGAGGTGTTTGAAGTGAACTCCAGGAACACCCTGACTCCTCTTAGAGGCCAAGGAGAATAGTGGTTGCCTGCATGTGAGCACTGGCCATTTGGGACTGTAGGTGACCGGTCCTGGGGTACAGTCAGTCTGGGTGGAGTGGTGACAGCCTCTCGGGGATTCCTGCTTGAAGTTGGCTTACTCAAGCTTGGTCGTTATTCCTCTTCCAGGTGTTGGATTGTTTCCCCAAAAAGCTGCCATGAATATTGGTATGCATCTTTTGTGTAAGCATGGTCCCGTTTCTCCACAGTAAGGGCCCTGAAGAGCACTGGCGTCTGTGTGTGGTATTTACTTAGGTTTGGTTTTTAAAAATTGTTTCATATTTTTTTGGCTTACTTATTTGATTTCAAGAAACTGCCAGACTGCCTTCCAGAAGGGCTGTCTCATTTTACGCTCTCTCAACACTGTGGGTGATGATGTTTCTCCATATCCTGGCCAGCATTTGGCATTGTTACTCTTTTAAATACTAGCCACTCTGACAGGCACCCTTTTGTTTGTAAATATGTATTTATTTGGGGGTGGTGGGAATTGAACTTAGGATCCATGCATGCTAAGTAGTTGCTCTCCCACTGAGCTACTCTTCATTGTGCTTTTAATTTGTTTACCCCAATGGCTCGTGTGATAAAATACCCTTTTATGCATGGTTTAATGCATCTTTCTAGTAAATGATCCAGCTTTTGAAAAAATTGCATGATGAGATCAGTGGCCTAGTGCTTTCCTCGTACGTGTGAGGCCCTGGGCTTCATCTATGCACAGGAGTTCTGTGGAAACAGCAATGTGTCCAAAGTCTTGGGCCCCAGTGTGAGTTCTGCCTCTCAGGGATGCCACTGAGGGTGCCTTGCTGCTCTTACCATCTTCTAACTGCAAAACGGAAGACTTTTGGTTGGTAGGCACGCTTGGCGGTAGCTGGAATGTGCAGGTAACCAGGGTGGCCGTCCAGCCCCTGAATCCATCCTGTCCCACCCTGTCTCCACAGGACCCCTCCCAGGCTGACTCAGGTGTTGTATTTAAGGAAAGTTGTCTGTGGATTGTTGGGCCTGAAACAAGAAACAAAGAAGATGTAGAATTGTCTCCTCGAGGCCACCATTGACTTGGGCTCCCTCTGGGTCTCTCTGGAAAAACAAAGCTCCTCCCCCTACAGCCTCCCTCCCTCCCTCTGCACATTCCCTCTGGGAAAAAAAAAGCAAAGGAAAGGGAGACACAGGATCTAGAACAGAATCTTGGTGTGTGTTCTCCAACCCATCCTGTTTCCACGTGCCTTCCTGTGGTATATACGGGCCTTCTTTTCTGCAGTTTCCTTTGCTCTGACAGAGTGCGTCCCTTCAAAGTCCAGCTCAGTGTGGAGTAGCAGGCCCCATTCTGGGAAAAGCCCATTTCTGCCAATGGTTCTTCCCTTTGGGTCTCTACAGCCTGGCCCTGCTCTTTGGATTCAGTTTTGTGATTTAATTGTGCTCAGGGGTCTAGAGATGCTTCTTCTTAATTTTAATGTTATGAAGAAATAAATGGACGTGTGATTTAGGAGTATTAATAACATCTTCTGGCGACTAAAGTAATTCTTTTTGACAGCAGCCGTGAGTTTCTGGGCTGTCACCTTATTCTTAGGGTTCTGTCAGCCTGAGCACCATCTAGAGGGCTTGAATCCGCCGGGAAGCAGGGGAGATGCCGTGTGCGTGCGTGCGTGCGTGTGTGTGTGTGTGTGTGTGTGTGTGCACACTTAAGAATGTGTTTGTCTTTGTTTGTGTGGCAAGTGATGTAGTGGCCTTTGAGTGTGTTAAATAAAGCAAGCACCCTTAGACCAGATTCCGATGAGTCCTGAGAGATGAGAAGGCGTGCTGTCCGTTCCTTAGTATAGGATGTGAAAACCCTCCCTCGGTGACTTTATGTTCAGTTGTTTGTCCCAAAGAAAGGATCGTGTTCTTCATGAGCTTAAGGGTTTTTGGAAAATGAGCAGAGGGTTCTCATAGGTATTCTTAGAGCCTCAGCAGGAGACTTTCAGGAGAACGGATGCCCGCTGACCATCCATGCACCCCAAAGGTCCACGAGAATGGCCCAGCATGCTTTGGTGGTCAGGGGGTTGGGTCTAAGTCTAGATGTGTAAATGAAACAGATGATCTGGTTCTGAGTATTTTTCTGATTTGGTACATTTGGAGAAGCTGGGGCTGGTTTGAAGTTGTCCGTGAGATTTTTTTCTTTAATTAAAAAATCTCTCTTGGTTTATTTGTCATTCATATTAAAAGTCGATGTTTGTGCTCTTTTAATCCTAAAACCACAACACTTATCTGCAAGCACTCTGGCTCAAATCCCTTCTTCTAGATGGCCTTGGTATTTGCAGAACTTGAATTCTTCTAGATGGGTGAGTGTGTTTATCTTCTGCTGTCCCCAGGGATCCAACCCAGGGTCCCCTGCAAGCCAGGCAAGCTCTCTACCAAGTGAGCTACAGAACCCGCCCTGTCTTCTGGGTCTGAAAATGTTCTGGTTTGGGGTTTCAGTGCTCTGGTTTGTACTAGTAGGAAATGTATCAAAAGCAGCAGAGATCGTGTTAACTGGAATGCCTGTGCGCTCTCGCTCTCTCTCTCTCTCCTGACATGGTTTTATCTACTCATTACAATGAGCTAGCACTCAGAAGGTGGTGAAGTAGTTGAAATAACACTTGATCTGCACAAGCCCAGACCTAACGCATACCGGGAGTTAGGGCTAGGTCCACTGGAACGTGCATGTCGGTGGCAGAGGACACATTACAGTATTTGACACCTATTATGTATCTATCACGTGGCAGGTGGTACATGTGAAGTTAAGTGGCGTGCCTGAAATTACAGCAATATAAGAGTCAGGACATGACCTCAAACACTCCTATTCTAGAATCGAGTTTCTCAACGTTGGCACTATCGGCGTTTGGTGCCAGCCAGTTTGCTGTTGTTGTAGGATATTTGGCAGCATTCTTGGCAGAGAATATTTTGTCAACCCAAAAGGCCCCTAAAGCTGGGTTCCATGGCACTCGCCTGCCTTTCAAGCAACTCAAGAGGCTGAAGCAGGAGGACCGTTTGTGTCCGCAAGTTCAGCATGTGTGGCACGGTGAGACCTTGTCTCTACAGTCAAAGGCTCAGGTATTTTGAGGTATCTCTGAAGGGATAGTGGCCTTCGTCAAGAGATGCGATTGCAGAGCTTCCTCATGTAACCATTACTTTGTCCAGTTTCCCAGAGAAGGGAGCATCCATCCCATAAGTGTGTTTGTAGAGATGTGGCCAGATTTCAGTTGGAAACGGGGGACAGATCCCAACCCTATCTAAGGCCGTGAGAAGGAGAAATACTCTCCGGCATGGTGCTGATTGATTTGAATTTTGAAAGCATTAACCTGGCTGTAGACAAGGGGGTGGGGTGTGCAGACAAGGACTCACACGCAGGGAAATACCACAAACATGAGAAAAGAAGGCAGGCTTGTGGGGGGTGATGGGGAGTTTGCTCTGGACTCTTCTTCACCCCTCTGTTGTTGCTTTCTTGTTTTCTTCTCCCTGCAATGTGATTCCTGTTAAAGATTAAGGTGAGCTAAGTACGTTGCAGTAACAATGACGCCCCATTCAGCTGCTGGAAGCAGCAAAGCTTCCTTCCTTGCTGGTGCTACAGACACGACCCGTGTGTGGGCTCTGTTACCTCTTGTCCTTGCATAGGCTTGGGTTCACAATGTGGATCGCTGTGGCAAAGGGAATGAGCATGGTATGTCACCCACTGAGTTGTGAAGCTGCAGCCCAGGGATGTGACACGCCACTTCCGCTCACATTCAGCTAGTCAAGCATGTCTCATGTCGTCATCCCGTGGAGGAGCCAGGGCAGAGAGCCCTACTCGGTGCCCAGAAGAACTGGAAATATTTGAGAATTTAGCTGAATGCCTAGAACTTTGGAGGTGAATGCTTGTTTGTTTGTTTGTTTTTGTAAGTCCAGCCTATAGGTGGGCGATTAGTTGGTGAGGTAGGTCATTGTTCAGGACGTTAGAAGTCAACTAAACACCAGAGTACACCCTTTGACTATTCATGTGGTAGGAAAGCAGCTTGAAAGCCAGAGCCCGGGGTCAAGGGAATGACACCCCCTTAACGTGTGGCTTTACGGTGCTGTGTCTCAGAAGACACACCCAACAGTCACTGAGATGAGTCCAGAAAACACAGGCACAGTCCTCTCTCCTCACTAAAAGCTCCTTCAGGCCACAACTTTGCCCCAAGCCCTGGGGTGAGGAGATAGGAAACTGGCTGCCGCGGATCTAAAATGGGATGGGACCGGAAACCTATGACCAGGGCAAAGTCCTTGTCACGCCTGACAGAGGGGCATGGAGGTCTTAGAAAAACAGATAAAAATAGCCGCTGATTGCCACTTCCCTGCCCCAAAGCGTTTTCTCCAAACCTGATTCCACTGTTTCTGAGCTGTGGAGTGGGCACGAAATATGGGGTTGGGGTGGGCACTGGCGCCCACTAACCAGACAAAAGTGGTCAGTCTGGAGATGGGGCAGGGACAGGACCGAGGTGGGGAGATGGCTCCAAAGAGCTAGCTGGGTCCAGGACTGCTCACCTCTGTGTCTTACGGGAGCCTCTGTGTGTGAGCTGTTATATATGTGCACGTATGTGCACATGCAGCTTATAAATATATGTGACACATATAAATATATAGCTATATATACATATGTGGTATATGTTCATGGGTGTATGGGTGTGCATATATATATATGAATGTGGGTATGTTTGTATGTACACATGTATGCCTATATTTATAGCATGTACCATTTGTATGTGTCTATGTGAGGGTATATATATATGTGTGTGTGGATATATATATATATACATGGATATGTAATTATATATGGTGTGTATTTTGTATGTCATAAATAACTTTCTTTGGGTATGGCATGATGAACATGCAGTTTATAAATATATGCAGCACATATGAATATATGTAGATATGAGCAGGGATGTGGTGATCCCGTAGAGAGCTTGGTCTGTGACCTGTGAACAAGTGGTATTGATAATGGGACTGTAACACTCCCTAGTAAAAGGAGGGGAGAGAGCTGCTAGACTCAAGGGGGACGTTAGTTCTCCCTCCCTCACGTGGTCTTGGGAGGTGCTACAGCATAGAGGAGGAGTGAGATGAACTGGAGATGAAGGCAGCCTTGGTGAAGTTGTCACCTCCCTGTGCTGAAATCGGACTTCTCTGAGAGGTGGGAACTTGAGTCACCCACTCTCCTGTAAGTAACCCCTCACCCATGCCCCTGAAAAGCAGCCTTATGGATTCATTAGTTCACAGCAGGTTGGGCGTCGTCGTCGCTCTGGTCTATTGCTGGTTCCCTGTCTGGGGTAATTGCACCGTTGCTCACCTTCAGCCCAGGAGACGCCCCACAGCGGCATGGCAGTGTATGCATATGTTATGGCAGCTGCGTATATCGTACATATGTGTGTGTGCTGCTTTGTATATGTGTGCGCCTGTGGCTGTGTATATATGTCTGAGTGTGTGTGTGTGTGTGTGAAGACAGTTAGCTTTGTGCCCGTGTGTGGTGTGTTCACTTAGGCACCCAAGGGAGGGTGTGATGGGTGCTGGGCCAGATGAGCATCACTGTCCTGAGTGGCAGCTGCCTGACTTGGGTCACCTGCAACTTCCTCTTCCTCGGGCAGATGCTCCTGGGCACTCGGTGATGGCTCTGACACACTAACATTTTCAGACTCTGGCCCACATCGCTCTTTTCTCGCCAGAGGGTGGTGAGGCTTCCATGAACGGGTTCTCCTGAGCAGGTTCCCATGGCCTGGTCACTCCAGGACTGGCAGGAGCCCCAAGAGTTCAGAGCCCAGAACAGACAGGTGGGCTTGAGTAAGGCCCAGTCTGAGGAGTGTTGGGCCAGGCAGCTCCCCTCCTCCCAGTGGGTGCTCCCTGCCCCATGACCGCCATGCCTTCCACACTTTGGTTTTCTCGGTGTGAGACGAGCATACTGCATGGAGCTCTGCAGACGGTGTTTGCAAATGTGCATACTTCATGCAGCTCTGCAGACCGTGTTTGCAAATGTCTGGGCTCTGGAGATTACAGCATAGGAAGCCCGGCAGGAAGACGCATGCAGCCTGGGCTTTCTTTGCCTTTTTCAGTTGTCTGCCTTGAGGGAGTGGTTGCTCACACCTGCTCCCCTTCACTCTGCTTCGGATTAAGGCAAAGAAGGCTAGAGCAAGAAGGCTGTGTGCCTGGTGGGGCCTGGAAGCCCTGGAAAAGGCTCTAGGCTGCTGGGGGCTGGGGCAGCAGGCTTTGAGAAGGGGTTGTCTTTTGAACAGGCCCTACTGTGACGGGAGGGAGCTGGTTCAGCCTGTTGCCCATGCCCTGAGGTTTCCGGAAGACACAGGTGCTATATATAAAACCACAGAGTTACCTCTGCCTTGCGAAGTTTCCATTTCCACCCTCTGGGTTACTGCACAATGCTGGGGAGGAGGCTTCCTGAGTCTCCCCTGGAGCTTAGGGGCCAGACCAGGGATGCATTCTGTGAGCAGAAAACCTTTCCCCAAGGAGACCCCTGAGGAGCAGACTGGAGAAGAGGGAGAACACAGGGGTGCAAGAAAATTACACCTCTCTCCCCTCACACAGCTCACGCCTGGAGCCGTGGACCTCTGAGGAGGGCGTGGGCAGCACTCCTAAAGAATTCTGCCCAGCCTTTGGCATCTCCGTGACAAAATGATGGGAGGGCCGGATGGGTAGGTTAAAAGTTAAGCTTCTTTTACCTAAAGTTTTCTTGGGTGGTTTTGCCAAAGGGAGCTTGACTGACATTTTGGGTAGGATAGATCTTACACTCTCAAACCATTTGCTGCTTCTCTCTCTCTCTCTCTCTCTCTCTCTCTCTCTCTCTCTCTCTCTCCTCCTCCTCCTCCTCCTCCTCCTCTCTCTCTCTCTCTCTCTCTCTCTCTCTCTCTCTCTCCTCTCTCTCTCTCTTGCACACCCCCCCTCCCATACACACACACCACATACACGTACGCACGCACGCACGCACGCGCCAGGTCTGGGCACTGGTTAATATCCATTGCCAGGAATTAGCTCCCTTTGGTAAAACCTCAAGCAGACAGAAGCCAGAGTGGAAGGACCTGGGGAAGGAAATGGGCACAGGGCAGACCTTGAAATGCCTTGTGCAGGCATCGGGCAGGGCGTTGGCCTAATGTCTTGAAGTGATAAAGCTGCTCTTTAATCCTCAATGAGTTGGAGAATCTTCATGTTTGTTTGTTTGTTTTTCTGTTCTTTCCTCATCTTAACAAGCATTATTCCCTCCTGGCTGTGTGGTGATGGAGTTGTCAGGAGCTTTGTGCTTTCAGGAGCTTCGTCACCCTTGGGGCTGAGTACGCTGTGTTTGGGGACTTCTTACTAATTGGTCTTTAAGTTTGTGCTTCATCAATGAAACATGAGCCCCCTCGGGTGGGAAACTTGTCTTCCTTCTTGCTTCCGCTGGTAATTGCTGGCACCCTGAACTCAAAAGGGGCCCAGACAAGGGGTCAAGGAGGGGCAGGGCTGGTGCCCTTGATATACCAAGGCAGGGTTTTGCTGGCAGAGACACAAAAAAGGCCACTTGGTAGAGTCCAGCGTTCAGCTTGCTCCAGATTCAGATACAAGGCTCATCTGGGTGTGAAGTACGATGACTTTGGGTACCGCTTCTCCGCTGGTGAGCTAATGGGTAGCGAAGACCTGTGCCTGGCTGGCGCTTGGTGGGAAAGGACTCGTATAGAGACTTTGAGTCAAGGGGCTTTCTCTGCTTGCGGTGTGGTGAGGATCTGCACTGTTGGAGACCCCCTGAGGATGAGGATGGTGATGAAGAGCAAATAAGAAACCATACATTGCGGGGTCGGGAGGGACCGTGAGATGTTTTGGAACATCTCGTAGTACTTTCTCCTGCTTCTTAGTCAGGAGGTACTTTCTTTTTGCACTGGGCCCTGAAAATTATATAGACACCCCAGCTTGACTCCTTCTGGCCCGTAATTTCTGTCTAGTCTCCCCTCCTGCTTCTAGAAAACAAACAAACAAACAAGAATCCATCTAAAAAATATTGCTGAGATCAAGGACACTCCATTTCTTGTCTCCTTTCTATCGTTCTGAAGGTCCCTGTGACCAGTTCCACCCCAAACTTTAGAAGTTATCCAGTCTGAGGAGAGGAGACAGATTCATCTGTCTCTGTGCTGTGAGTCAATTTTGTGGCTTGTTGGTCGTGAAGCTCCCTGCCAGGGAACTAATTCTTTGCAAACACTTACTACGTCCCCAGTTCTGGGCTAGCGTTTGGCTCTGGGTAGGACCAATTAGAGATACAAGACAGGAACCATAAAGCAGAGTTCCAGGAAATGAGGTTCCAAGCTTGCAGTCAGCTTTATTTAAGGGCTTGTTTGCAAGCAGAGAGACAGGGCTGCACCAGACAAGTTAAACATTGTCCCTGGCCCCAAGGGGATCATGCTGTAGGACAGGACATGGCCTGGTGCAAAAAGACCTGAGGACAACATGACCACAGATAAGGTGAGTCTGTAGACAGTTGTCACAATCATGACACTCTGTCCACTGCTGCTTTCCACCATGGGACCGGAATCATGGGTGCTTCACACTAGACACTGAGGCTGGGGGGTTACAGTTCATCTTGTTCATTGCAAACTCTCATGGAAGGAGCATAGCTGTCAGGAGCCATTGTGCCCTTCCCCCAACCTCCCACCTCATAGTTTCCAGTCCTCTCAGGACCATGATAACGCCTGCCCTACCCATACATTTTAAGCCCTGCCATTTTTTGTTTGTTACTATAAAATTCGAATCAGACATTCCCAGACCGATGAGATATCCCAAGAGGCCAGACAGACACTGGCTGTCCTCCTACGGTCAGGCTAGGCACACCCAGAACAACCCAGACCGTTACTGGACCAGGGAGACCATCTCTGTGTCTGATGTGTGGCAGAGGTCTTTGGTGGAGGAAGTGTCCTTTATGGGACATACCTACTTTTCGTCAGCTGTCTGGAATTCAAGCATAGCCGGACAACCTGTTCTGTTTCGGCAGCTGTTGTGAAATGAGTGAATCCAGAAAGGACAGAGCTGGTGACTCAGAGGGTTCTGAAGGACCCTAGGAAAGGGTCAGATGTGGGGACTCAGTTACTGTGACTGTTAACTGCTAGCTGTGGTCTGGTGGTGTACCTAGACCTGGGCATAGCTCCTGGGATGGATGTGCCAGGGCCTTTTCTTCCTCTCCTACCCTTGGCTTGCCCCAAGATGGGACAAAGTGAGGGTCCTGTCACAACCTTGACCTAGGGCTGACCAGGCCCACCAGGCCTCCATCAGAAAGCTGCTCCTGTTTCCCGATTGACTAGTGGCAAATTGCAACTCTCTTGGCTCAAACAATAAGAAAACGTCTCCTCTCATCTTAGTTATTCCCGACACAGGTACCTCCAGTATCAGGTAATTTATTAGCAAAGCTCATTGTTCAGCCCTGTTTCCTTTCCAACTCTTTCTTGTACTCACAGTGTGTTGTCTTCTGTCCATCGGTGGTCATAGGGTGATTGCTGGGGTCTTGATGTCTGACTGGGGACTTGACAGCCTCACCGAGGAAGAAGAAAGGGTGGCTCACCCTGATGGCTAAGCCCAGGATGTTGTTATCAGGAACACCCAGCAGAGAGCTCCTGTGTGTGCCTTTGAGCTGAACATGTCACATGCTTGTGTGCAAGTCAGCTTATGTTACAGTAATGACCTATAACGGTCAATGCTTATTGCTAGAGCATTTCTTGGGTGCTGAGTGCTTAGGGGGAGATGCACACACCCGAACGACACCAGGTCCTCCCACCACTCCCCGCCTCATTCTACAAAGACTTCAAGGTTGTTGTTGTTTTCAAATTCAAAGCTCAACATCACAGAGAACCACTTCTAAAACAACAATTTAACTCATTCTAATCATACTTGGGTCTATGATAAATTGTCTAATTTTGTTTCTTACAATTGCAATCTAATTTTAGCATTTTTAAATTTCTTTCTCTTTTCTTTATTTTGGGCTTTTGAAATGGGGGTCTCATGATATAACCCCGTCTGGCCTGGAACTCACTACACAGAGCAGGCTGGATTCAAACATGTGGTGATCCTCCTGTCTCTGCCGTCTGAATGTTGGGATTACAGGCCTCACCACAGGGAAACTTACCTCTTATTCCATCATTTTAATACCGCTTCACACTTTCCTCTCCACAACTTGGCATAGGCCATCTGTTTGCCATTTTAAATAAATGTATAATAGCAGTCACTTCTAGCTCTGGTCAAGTTCTTAGGTGACAGGTGCAGTTTTAAATGTCTTCCACAGACGGTCTCATTTCACTGTCTTAGCAACCCATTTCCACAAGAGGAACTGCGCATCCCTCATGTTTGGCAAACTGCAATGAGCATATGGTCATGAACCACAAACTGATGTCTGGGTGTGTGTGCACTGTGCATGTGTGCGCATGAATGTAGGCATGCACCTGCCATGGTGCCCATGGGAGGACACAGGACAACTTTGGGGAGCAGGTTCTCATCTTCTGGTTGTTTCTGTTGCTAAGCTGGCTATCAGGCTAGCTGACGCATGGGCTTCTGGGGGATTTTCTTGTCCACGACTCCCGCCCGTCATGCTCCAGAAGTGCAATCGCAGACGTAGGAGTGGGATTACAGATGCAAGCTACTGCAGTCAGGCTTTTTGTGTGCGTTCTGGGCATCTCAGGATGTCATGCCCATGTAGACAGTGCTTTTACCCAGTGAGCCATCTCCCTGACAACATCTTTCTTCTCCTATGGATAGTTGCCATTCATGGTGGCACTGGTCACCATAGATGTAGGAGCATATTCATAAAATGTGTCCTTTTCCCCCTCGATTTCGTTTACTTCATTGGGCAATGTTTTCCTGGGGATAGCGTGGGGTCAAAGGTCAAGAGAAAGTATAGCTTTCCCCAAGCTACTCTCTGGAAAAGCTGCAAACAAACCAACTATAGCATTACCTGCCAGGCCTAAATATTGTCTTTTCCCATTGCAAGTTTTTGCTGTTGTTTTTGAGACAGTCTCCTTGTGCCTCAGCCTCCTCGAATGCTGGAATTACAGACACTTCCTTGGCATTGGATTCTGCCAGGGTGGTTTTTTTTTTTAGCTGTTTTATTTTTAATTATGTGTATTAGAGAGAGGGATGTGCACATGGGTACAGGTGGCCTCTGAGGTCAGAGGGCAATGGATTCCCTGGACCGGAAATTACAACAATTTATAAGCTGCCTGCCATGGGCGCTGCAAACCAAATTCTCATCTTCTACAAGAGCAATCCACACTCCTAACCACTGAGTCGTCTCCCCGGTCCCTCTGCCACTGAGTTTTACTTGAAGTTTGAATTATCTGCTTGTCTCATATATTTTTAAATCTCAATCCTTTCATTTTCAAGAAGGGTCCTGTGTCTTCTTGTCCTGGTGACCTTTAGTGACCCACATGCATGTGTTGTTTATAACTGGGAGCAGCCACTGACCACAGTTCTGTGGATTTAGGCCCAGTTTTGTGCATTTGTGCCCTGCACTTTCATTGTGTCAGTGACAAATGTTTTCTATCCCATGGCAGTCTCTGAAAATTGCAGTTCATTTTGCAACAGAGCTTTTATTCTGAATTAAACTAATAGACTCTTTAACACATTCACACACACACACACATTTTCTCTCTCTCTCTTTGGAAATTGTTCTTAATTAGTCTGAAATGGAGACCATCTTAGGCAATGGTTTTACTGATTTTTTTTTCATATGTAAGCTGCTTTTGCGATGGGTCTGTGGAGCCTGGAAATGCACTGGGAAGACCGGGCTTTGGGTATCCTTTTTGAGCCCTCCGTGACAATTTAGCTGGGGGCTGGTGCCTAGGAGTGTGAGTTGGCTGCTGGTGACCGTATCCAGCCACCCTAGTCCTCTGGCCATGTGTCCACCTCAGCAGCAGGGTGGCAACTGACATGCCCAGGCCCAGAAAGCCAGACAGCGCCGTCTGGAGAACAGAATCCTTGTCATTTGAAATGGAAAAGGTCTGTGGCATCTTCCTCCCATGGGCCCCAACCAGCTTTAAAAGGTGACATATAATTTGCCCTGTCACCCAAAGCACTCAATTTACTTTTCTGAGCCTTACCCATGAATTCAAGAGCTGGTCCAGCTCGGAGAGTTCAACGTGTGTCTAGCACCATTCTGGGATGTCGGTGAAGGTCAGACACTTTCTATTGGAGAAAGGCACTCTTCACAGGCAGTTCTGCCTCCCAGGGTGCCTACAGCTAAAGGTTGTCTCCATGCTAGCCTGTGGACTTGGAACCCAAAGAATTCTTGGTCTGTGACAACCCTTAAGACTTTCTAAAACGTTTCTTGTCACAGAACCCCGGGATGCACATGGGTAAAAGGGCATCTCCTGTACTGAACTAGGAGGGAACCACTGGCCAGTCCAACACATTTCACTGTGTTTTAATCTATTGCTTTTTGATTATTTTTATTATTATTTTATCATGTGTGTCGTTCAGTTTGTGATACTGTGCTCTTTTGCTTCAAGTTACTCCTTTAGAATTTTGTTCTGCTTTTTGACGAAAGCCCTGAAGTCTGCTAGTTTTGTGGGAAGGGGATGGAGCTGGTGAGCTCTCTTGCCTTGGCTGCATGGGAGGGAAAAGGCATCTCTCACGTGCTTCTGGAAGAGCCAGAGACAAGCTCTGCCAGATTAACTCTTAGCCTTCTCTTCAAAGCCCCTTAGCAGCTAGGAATAGAGGGAACGGGCTGGTTGAGCTAGTGTTTGGGTGAGCATATGTGTGCTTGGGAGTTGGAGGGCAGCAGAAGAATTGCTCCCTCATTGCCCTCCCACCACTCTGGGCTTGCTGTGTATGACACTTCAGTGCGCAGGTGACAGCGGGATGTCCTCATGGGTGACTCCAGTGACAGAGATCTGCTCTCAGAGATGGGGAGGAAACCCCCCAGCATTCCCACCTGGAACAGTAAATCAGCAGCACAAACAGGAATCTTTCTCATGGGGAGCTGATTGATGGGATGTGTGCCTGGAAGCGTACACTGGTGTTTGCATATTTGGGGTTGACCTAGGAAGTTGGTAGGGTGTGGGGCAAATAGAATCAGAACCTTTGGCTCAACTTTTGTGTTTCTGGACTCTCTTCCCTCCCTCTGGCCACCAGAAGGTTTCTGGAAAATGTGAGTTTTGTGATAAGGGAATTCACTCCTAAATGTTTACAGAGTTCTAGGATGTGTTGGACATATCAGAGCGTAGCCTCAAGGATGAAGTCATTCAGCTACTAACCTTGGATTTTTCTTAGATTCTCTGGTTGACCATGGTTAGCAAATGTTGCCCTTATATGCCACCTTTCTGGAAATTCATCTCCAAACATTTAACATCTTGGCCAAGCAAGAGCAGCAGCGTGACCGTGTTTTAATTACTGAAGTACCCGTGTAGTAACTCTCAAAATCTGAGTTTGGGGGGAAGTTTGTTCCATAGTGAGGGAGAAAAAGGCCTTTAAGAAAGGTCATTCCAGTTCAGGATTTCAGATGAACCTGAAGCCGGGTGATTTTTACAGGCCTTCTCTTACAACTGGCTTTGTGCACTGGGTACAGTGGCGTGGAGTACCCATCACTTAGTGTGTGAGTAGTTGGTGATCTCGGAAGAGGCCTGGCTGTCAGCCTGCCAACATGAGGTGCTGCTTAGTCTCCAGCCTCATAAACCTCGCTCCCCTGTCGTTTTTATCTCCAGGGCGTTTGTCACATCAGTTTGCTCATTGCCCTGGTGGGAAAACGTGACGCTCTGCAGAGAGGCAGCATCCATTGCTGCCTGTCCAGCTTTTCATTGTGATGCAGGAAAAGGCGGGCAGGTTCTCGTCCAGTCTTGTTCATCTTCACCAGCAGCGTTCGCATTACAGCATAGACAAGAAGCAATCGGTGACCAGTTAGATTGGCAGTGGCTAGCCCGGATTAGATAATGTTGTAAAAAGATAAGTCACGTTAGTACTTTCGTAGTCATGTAAAATGACATTGGAGACCTAATTGAATAAGTTAATAATTTGCAATAGGATTTTATGGCATGCTAAACATTCTGAAGTACTTGTACTGTTAACATTTATTACTAATTAGTATAGGGGCTCTATTTTTATGCTGAGAAGGAACACTGATTTTAGTTTAAGACTGAGTTATTGACTTTTCAAGATACGACCAAACAATACTTAGACACAGGCCCTCTGAAATCTGGGGAAGTAAAAGTTCCAGGGCTAAGGTAAGGCATTGGATGCAGAACCCATGACTTTTGCCGGCTGCCAATGGTGTTGGCATTGTAGCACCCCAAGAAAAGAAGATTTTAAACATCAGCAGCCCTGGCCCCAAAGGTTGTTGCATCTGGGCTTTTGAAAAGCATACAGAAGATGTCTTTGAGAATCAAAGTGTCCCTTGCAGTTCTCCTAAAAGCCCCACGGTGACGCACATCTATAATACATTCCAGCCCCTGGGGAAAAGCAAGAGGCTTGCTAATTTGAGACTAGCCTGGGCTACACAATGGAACTACGCTCTTTCATAAAATTCAAGGAATGGGTGTTACTCAGTGATAGAGCACTTGCCTAATATGCATAAGGCCCCTTGCTCCAGTTCCCTGCCCGTCAAAACCAATACAAAGTATTGTGCCTACTCTATAAACAGGGACCTCCAAACATAAGCACAGCCGTTCTCCAACACCAGCGGAAGTGGCAGCGATGGGACAGTTGGCTATGCTCTGTTCCTCCTATAGAGAGAGCAGGCACCCAGAGTGCCTTGGAGCAGGTCAGGCCCCTGTCGCCTAGGTAACGGGCCGTGTCCGTGTCACGTGACAGCTTCCTACTGCTGCGCATGCGAAGCAGTGGCACCCCTCCCCTCCCCTCGACTCGGGTTGGCCTGCTTGCGGCTTCAGTGCTGACTGATGGCATCTGCAGCGCCAACCCTGGACGAGGGTGTCTCAGGCTTGATTCCTTTGGCCCGAGAGCTCTGCAGCTCAAACCTGCCTGGGCTAGGGTGGAAGGACCACGGATCTATTGGTTAATGTACGGATGACTGTAAATATGGAGAGAGAAATGTAGGCTGGTCTCGAAGGCCTAAGTGCAGAGCGCCTTTGTTTTTGCAAAGCTCAGCACTTCACCGCAGGATGCTGGCACTCCGCCCTTCTCGTGCGTGGGCGCCAGGACTAGGAGTGCAGTCAGATTTTCTAGCAACATCTCTACTGTTTTTTTTTTTTTTTCGTTCACCCACTCAGACATTCCCCGTTTTCCGTCGTAATCACTTTCTCTCAGTTAAACATACACACTTAGCCTTTGGCAAGTGAAGTGGAATCTCCAGTCCCCTAGACCTCAGTGTTTAAGCTACTGAAACACAGGGCGCATTTTACTGTTACAGAATAAATCACCCCCTGCAGCTATACCAGCTCCAAGTTTCCCCTCCCATAGGATCTGTATAAATTATCTACTACAGAGAAGAATGTATAATTAGGAAGGAATAAAATTCGAATTTCTAGTTCCTTGAGGTTGGGGGCATGGCAGAGAAACTACCCATGAGACAGTAGCCTCAGTTGGGGGGCATGCTTTAAACTGTTTTTGTCTTGGCACACACCCATCAGGTTTTCTAGTTCTAACTAGTCTAGTGGGGGCGGGCACACGTGAATGGGCTCTTGTTACCACCTGTCCAATGCTTTCAGTGGTTCCTGGAGCTGAATGATTGGCTTGTGTGATTACGCGAGCGAGTGATTGAATAAAGTCTAGGCTTTTACTACGCCAGTTTGGTCAACCCCAGTCCACTCTGAAAACACAGTGCCGGCACTTTGTGACAGCCGTGATGAGGTTCCATGAGGAATGTGGACAGCCCCGTGGAAAGGAGCTTTCTGTATCTCACAGCCATGCAGCAGGGGCAGCCGTCAGCTGATGCTTTCTCTTGAGAAGGGCGGATGCCCTGCTCCACATGGAGCAAAATTGCCCCTCTGTCTCTGTCCCTTTGCAGCCCACTCTCCACGTGTGCATGGGGCTTGGAAGCAGAAGGGAGGACTGGCCCTTCTGATCAGGGTGCCATGGGTGAGCAGGAAATGGCTGTTGCTTCTGACTTCTGCAGAATTAGGATTCCCTGATGTGGTGTGGAGATGGAGGTTTCCGTTGCTCCACGCCCAGTCGGGGGTGAGTGAAGGTCCCTAAGTTGCGCGTTTTCTTTGTCCATGCCTGCTCAGTGGTGGGCTTTAGGAACACGTTTCTCACCCCTCCTTGCCTTGCTGACAGTTTGCTGAGTGCTGTGTATCTTTAGAGTGTAAGAGTTGAGGTCCTTGAAGAAGGTGAGGAAAGTCAAGTTTTTAAGTAGGTCTGTTAGCAAGAAGCTTAAACACAGAGAGCCTGGCTGGTGCTCTTCTGTTGCAGATGCGATACGCCTTCCAGGAGGATCTGACCTTCCGTGGCAGGGAGTCCTTGTAGCTGCACAGCCCAGCTAGCTTTTGATCATGGCATCCAAAGCATTTGACGTTCCTAGGTGTGGTGAAGCATAAGCATTCAGTGTTAGACGCCTGGGACACAGGGAGATGTTTCGTCTGCGCTTAGATCCACATGAACCGTGAGCTGTGTTGGACTGCTTGCTGTCTGGGTTCTCATTGCAGGGGCACCTGTAGTGCCCTTACTTGAGTCTGAAGAAGGAAAGCTGCAAGTTCCAGAAGCCCACAGGCCGTGGCAAAGTGCCCCATCTCTCTTGCATTATCCGCCTCTCTCATTTCGATTCTAGGCTGCTGCTCCGTCCCGCAGGAGCCCAAGCTGGTGTTCCTCAGGCAGCAACAAATGCATGGGAAGAAGGAGGCTGAGGTCACGGGCCAAGTTTCCATCCCAGCCTAGCCAATTGGGCAATAGCATTTTAGGCAAGAGAATTATCTTCTGTGGAAGTTCCTCCCAGAGGGACCGGGTAATACATGTGGCCTTGCATAGGCAGTCCAAGTCTCCAGAGACTCTCCCGGGAAGGCGGGAAAGATAATGACGACTCACAAACATGGCGGGGCCCTACATGCTGTGGATAGTTTCACTTATTTAAGTCTCAAAATGGCCCCATGGCGTAAGTGCTTATTAACATATCTCTCTTGCTTGTGGACGAGGAGAGTGAGACACAGAGGGGCTGAATAACTTAAGTATCAGAGAAGACTCTGGCTTGAACACAGGCTGCCTGGAAGCAAGCTGATCTCTTAGTCGTTCCACAAGCCTCTGGTCTAGGTGATTGGGGGGTGTTAGTGTTCTCGGCAGCCTGGGGCTGAGAGAGGGGGCTGCTGCAAACACCCTCAGAAATGATCTCCGAGCCACGGCCTGAGCAGTCCCTGCCCTGAATTCGCACCCGTCCTTTCTCTGTCACAGTGCTGTGGCAGGGGGCTGCTGCTTCTGCCATCCTGCCAACTAAGCAAATGGCCACTGGTACTTTCCTCTTGGCTGCCACTGTCTCCTCCTCCTTGGCCTAACAGGCCCTTATTATCAGCATGTTAAAAAGCCAGGGCTGTTTCCTTATGGGAGGTGGTGGGGGTAGGAGGAGGCCAGAGGGCCACGGAGAGTTCAAGGCACCGGGAGAAAAGCTTATAGCATTGTGCTTCCCTGGCAGCTCATTCCTGGGCCTTCCCAGCAGTCCTCAGTGTCCAAGGAGACTGGTTTGATTCTCTGTCCTGAGATGCCAAGCTCAGCGCTCCTCATTTGCAGCGTATAGAAACAGTGGGTTGGAGAAGGTCCAGCCTGGGAGATGAGCAGAGTGACGACATTAGCCCTGCCTAGGGCCCTTCCCGGAGCCTCAGCACACCTGTGAGTATGCCAGGTGGGAGCAGGTCAGGTGGGATGAGCAGCCGGCTGGGGAGGGGCATCTTGGATGCCAGGACCTCTGCAGGCCAGGCGTGTCTTCTTCGTACTTTGAGTCCAGATAGCAGCCCTTCCTTTGCACCCCCATGCTGCACCCTAAACACATCTTCCACTTTCCTCCAGCCTCCTGGGACTTAGTAACAACTCACTCGTATGCGAGAGAGCCTGTCGTCTGCTTCTGACTTCCCCAGAGAAGGGTCAATGGACCCGAGATACGAAATGAAGCTTGTGCTTCCCAGCTGTAGTGCCCCAGCCCCTCCTCTTTGTGGGACAGCACAGGTCCCAAAGGCATGTGTCTCAGACCTTTGTCTCGGCACCCTGCCCTGCCCCCGACTCCTGGGGTCAGCCCGGTTTCATCTGGGAATGAGCTGTGGTCTTAGGGATCTTCAGGAGACAGTGAACATTCCTCTTCTCCCACATCCACAGAAATTTCCTGAACAGCTGATCCATGCCAGGCACCTACAGTGCTGAGCCCTGTAGAAACACAGATTAAACCAGGCAGATCTCGTGGCCCTAAGGAACCATGCAGTTTGGATGATTCCTCTTGGACTCTAGACAGCTAAACCCATGACATTTAGGGAACAAAAAACAAGATTGAATGGGTTGAGTCAATCCGGGCAGAGCTGTCCTGCAGCCCACAGTGCTGCTCCAGTCTGGAGCCTGCGTCTCTCTAGCTATCTGGACAGCACAGCTGGGAGACCTTACCTCTGCCTGGTGACTGTGGCCTGGGGGAAGTCTGTTGTGGCCGTGACCAAGGCTGCGCTGGGAGGGCTTGGCTTCTCTTAGGGACCCTATGCAGTCAGAGAACTGTGGTGTTTTGGGGCGGTTCTTACAAACACCCTTTCGAGTTCTATGCCCAAAATACTGGAAGCTCTCTCCTGTGTTAATGCTGTGTGGGCAGGTATTGCCTTGACACCTCTCATCTGCCTTCTCTGGCCCCTGCAGTTGAGGTGTGGGAAAGTGGCCTTGAAGTTGATATGCGGGGTGGGTAAAGTATAAAGCCGAGTTCACACGTGAGGAGGCCTCAGACTCTGTCGGTTCCTGGATGGAAGTAGCCAGCTCTCATAGGCAGTAGAAGATTAGGACCAGAGAGACACGGCGCCTGACTCCCACCACTCCTCCCATCGTTCATGAGTGATATTAAGAGGTCCAGGTCTTTGGTTGAAGATGTAGATCCATGCCCACTTCAGAGTGACCTTTCGCCCTAGCAGGGGAGTTTTAGACCATAGAACCCCTGTGATTGCTTGGCTCCAAGGTGCCAGAACTAGCCAGGTGATGGTGACACACACGTTTAATCCCAGCCTTTGGGAGGCAGAGGCAGGTGGATCTCAGAGACTAGGCCAGCCTGGTCTGCATAGTGAGTTCCAGGATATCCAGCGGTATATAAAGAGACCCTGTCACCAGAAGAAAAAAAAAGATTTTTTTGGGGGGGGTGGGGAATGATAAGACACATAGAAAACATTCAGAGCACTAGCTGGGTAAAAAGGTAGTATACTCTTTCCCCCATTACTAATGTCAAGTGTGAGTTCTTTTGGGGTTGGGGGAATGTCAGTGTCTGTAGTAGTCATTTTGTCCCTAAATGGACCCCGGGGAAAATGCCAGCTGATAGCTGCTCAGGATGGTGATACTCCCCAGTCAGAGCTTTTCAAGAGACTGGATTCCTCAGGCCTGTTGCTTCTTCTCTGAACCTTCACTTTTCTTTTCTTTTCTTTTGTTTGTTTTGAGACAGAGTTTCTCCATGTTTTCCTGCTGTCCTGAACTCATTCTGTAGACCAGGCTGGCCTTGAACTAAGAGATCCACCTGTCTCTGCCTCAGGGGTGCTGGGATTAAAGGTTTGCGCCACCACTGCCCCCACTCACTTTGGCTTTATATGAGGTAGAAACGTGCATTCTATGTAGTAAATTGTGGTTTTGCCTGCCTACCACGGCTCTAGGTTATAACCAATACTAGATACCAGTGAGCACTTTCCATGTGCCGAGTCTTGCGGGTTTCGTTTTTGTGTGCGTGTAAATGCCCAATAGTTTTATATATGTATTTAACAGTTTAGTTTTCATTTAATAGAAGGCCCAAAACAGGAGATTGGCATTGTTATCCCAGTCTTATAGGTGTGGAAACTAGAAAGATTAAAAAACTGATCCAAATTCACACCGCTAGTAATTGGTAGGGCCACGATTTTAACCCAGAGTGTTGAGTTCCCTAGACTGGCAGGTAAGAGCGTTGGTGACTGGGTAATGGGCAGTCTAGGCAAGGAGCAGGAAGGACATGATGGAAAAGAGAAATGAGAAAGAATCCTGGAAGATGAGTGTATTAACCTCCAGCTCTGCTCCATCTTTATCTTTGTGTCCCTCCTCTGTCCCTATGTCCCCATCTTCTCCCCTCTTCCTACCCTCCCCATCCTGCGGTTCTGAAGAGGACCTCATAGTGGTAGGTGGTCCTGCTGCCATCCTTTCATTTCCTGTCTCTTCCCCGTGCCCTCTACCTCTTCCTCTTTCTTTTCTCGCTGTGCCATGCATAGCTGCTGCCACCACCGCTACCCACAGAAGGGCCAGAGTTCACATGTGAGGGAGGTGGGAGGCTCTTGGTGAAAGGGGCCCGCCCAGGGGCAAGATGCCTGGATGCCTCCTGCATCAGGGCAGCTCAGGGCCATGGGGGCATCTTTAGAGTCATACAAGACGATTCTTCATGGGGTGGGCTCCTATTCACCCCCAGGAATTGATAAACTAACTGCTGTCAAGCCCATGCCAGCCTCACTTTGCACGGTCCATTTCCAAAATATGGACCTTCATATTCTTTTGTTATTGGCATTGGCCTAGCATTTTATCTGACACAATGCTGACTCTTGATCTCTGTGATTTATTGCATCTATTGTCCCACCTCTTGGAAAGGGTAAGAAACATAAAGGAACCTATAGCAAAATATGGCCCTGGCAACCTCTTAACCCTGACCTGGACTAAATCAGATCAAAGACTTGATTAACTCAGTGGCCGCACTTGATTAAAGCAATAATTAGCCGAGTGGTTTTCAACATGCTCATGCACACACAACTGTGTGTGTGTATGTTTGTGTGTGTGTGAATGTCTAGAGACATTTCTATTCTCACACTGTCAAGGGGGTAACTGGTTGGTAGGTGGAAGCCAAGAGGAATACTGCTGCCCACCACACAGGACAGCAGATGTCCAGTTCCTAGTGTAAAGATTGCTCACGTTCATACGCTGGTGGTGGAGCCCGAGTGTCCTCAATTGTAACATAAGCACAGTGACCCTCGCCTTCTTGACTCTGGAGGCTTAAGTGACATAGGATGTGAGAAGCTGTCAAATGCCGTGCGATCACCCACTGTTAAGAGCATCGTGCTGCACCCCCGCAATCGCTCCTCATAGACTAGAGGAGCTGTACATAGGGCAATAGAATTGGTCTCACAGGGGTCCCAGTGAGGCACCAAGAGGAGCAGCCTTCAGGGTTCTCAGGGCCCATTTCAGCAGCTTCCCTTATATAATTATATACCCAGCCCCACTTCAGGGCGGGGCTATTCCCCTCATTTTCTGCATGGGACACTCTCCTCTCCACCTCCCCCTTACCCCACAATCCCAAGGATATTTTGGACATTAAGGATTCTACATTTGAAGACTGAATCCCTCCTGGGAGGAGGCAGGTGGGGTGGCTTGTGTGCCTCTCCCTTACAGAAGTAGCCAGCACATTTAGTACCTAGGCCATGAGGCTCTGGGGAGTGGGACGCAGCCACTGGAGCCCAAGCTCAGCTTCTCAATGGCAGTGTGGGGTGAGGACAGGAAGTGGCTTATGGGAAGGTGCCCAGGGCCACAGCTTGGGAGGGCTTTCTTTAGCATCTCCTCCATTACAGATGATTTCCACTTGGCTATTTAAGGAGGCTTTGGGACACATGTTTACGGGTCTCTTCCCGCCACTTGGTGTGACTTGGTCACGGCAGCTGGGATGGAGCTCTTTTTACTCAAATGGAAAATTGGGCTGGGCCGGGGCCCATGGAAAACTTGGGGAAGCTGAGAAACCAGGCAAACAGGATTGAAAAAAAAAATCATTCTAGTGTAATGGAAAGAGTGCGAACTTTGAATCTTAGCCCTGTTCTTTGAGCATATTGCCGAGTTCTTCCATTTTCTCATTTAAAGACATCTGAACATTACCGGATTTTGAAGACCCACTGTAAAATAGAGGCATGGCAGGGCAGGCGCATAGTAGCCCTTCACTGAATACTGTTGTTTTGGTTTTTTTTTTTTTAAAAAAAATACTTGTGCCGGGCGGTGGTGGCGCACGCCTTTAATCCCAGCACTTGGGAGGCAGAGGCAGGCGGATCTCTGTGAGTTCGAGACCAGCCTGGTCTACAGAGCTAGTTCCAGGACAGGCTCCAAAGCCACAGAGAAACCCTGTCTCGAAAAACCAAAAAAAAAAAAAAAAATACTTGTTTCTTCAGGGCTATTAGTTTTTGTTTCTAGTTCTTTGAATTCCCCAATTAAGGCTCCGCACGTATCTGGAAGCCCAGAACCAAATAGAGTACTTTGTAGACAGCTGAGGAGTTTGTGGGGTACCTGGGGACCCCTGAAACCTGTCTTCACATTCTTGTTGCTTCCTGATTTATTGTTGGTCTGGGGCAGTTTAAAACCCAGTGCATCGGTTGGTGAGATGGCACAGTGGGGAGAGGTATTTGCTGACAAGCCTGACAACCTGATTCCATTCCTTGGCTCTTACCTTATAGAAGGAGAAAAATGACTCCTATAAGCTGTCCTGTGACCTCCATATGCATGCTGTGACACAGACATACACAGACCTAAATAAATAAATAATTAGAAAAAGGGGTGTGGTGTGGTGGATGGTAACACCATCAGCCCTGCAAGGAGAGCGCAGTCATTGAGATGGCGTTAGCCAGCTACGTGGCATTATGACATCACTTCTTATTAGGAAAAGTTGAAATTCGACAGAGAACAAAGTTTTCCTGAAGACTTCAGCCTTAGGACTCACAGTCTTTCTTCAGTATTCCCCGTAAAAGTTTTATCGCCCCTCTGCGCTATATTGAGCCAACTGAACGAGCCAAAGTGGTATTTTGCAAATTTCAGGGTATACGGGGTGTCTGCTAATTCTAGAGCCTCCCCTTCCTGCTTCTGATTCAGACTCGGGCTAAGGTGTTCACAGGTAGTGGAGGGACTTTCTGCGGCTGATTTTAGAAAAGCTGCTTACTCACAGCGCACACTCACTGGCAGAACCCGCCCTGGCTCGCCTCCACCCAACATAGCTCTGAACTTTCCCATCTGAAGCCTTCTGACCCGAGGCTGGGATGAGAATAGAAGTTGACCACACAGACTTGCCCAGAGTTCCCTTGAGGGAGATACTGTGTAGCCTTACCTCCAAAGAGAAACCCGAGTTCCTTAACTGTGAAAAATAAACATGTGTGTGTGGGGGGGGGAATTACCGTTTTCAACTGTATAGTTCAATAGCATCAAACTGTCCACTTCCAGAACTAAATCTCGCAGGACAGACTCTAGGGGTTTGAGGTATAGCTCGGTGGCAAGAATGTTTGCTTAGCATGTACAAGGCTCGGGCTCTATCCCTAGCGCAGCATTAAACTAACAAAATTGTGTCCTTAGATAAAGACGTCCCATTCTTTTTCCTCAGCCCTAGCCAGCTACATTCTACTTTCTGTCTGTAAATTTTACTGCTCCAGAAAAGGGTGGAATGCTACAATATTTTCCCTTTTGCCTCCAGCTTTTCTTTTACTTAATGTTACACCCTCAAGGTTAAACTGAAACGTGTCATAATTCCTTCCTTCCTTCCTTCCTTCCTTCCTTCCTTCCTTCCTTCCTTCCTTCCTTCCTCCCTTGCAGTCCTAGCCATTGAACCTAGAACCTTGTATATGCTAAGAAAACACTCTACTCCTGAGCTAGCCATTCCCTCGGGTCTCTTTTATTTACTATTTGAGAGAGAGAATCATGATAATTTTTCCAGGCTGGCCTTGAACTCACTTTATAGCCTTGAATTTGTAATCTTTCTTCCTAAACTTCTGAAGTAGTTGGGATTACAGGCTTGAGCCACCAGGTCTGGCTCCAAATCCTTCCTTTCAGGAGGGCTGACTCATGTTTTCTTGAATGTATGTGCCGCATTTCCTTTACCCAATCGTCTGTCGGCGGACTCTTGGTTTGCCTTGTATTTGAACTATTGTCAGAAGCAAGTCTGGGCGTGTTGAAATGGAGACCCAACACCCCTGCCTCCCGTGAGGTGGAGAAGCTGACCAGACAGATGGTCCTCTGTGCGAGTGAGCACGGTGTGCGAACATGCCTGCTGAGCATCCGTCTTCCTCAGCTGACGTAAATACTTGGAGTGTGAAAGCCCTGTTTTATATCTGAAGAAACACTCCTTACCCACTGTGCTGTCAGAGCCCTGATGCAGAGGTAAACAGGAGGCGCGTGCTTGACGTAGGATGGGCCATGGCCAGCTCCGGGTCAGGTTTCCCGCTGGGGCCGCCTCTGAGTCAGTCTCCTTCCTGGCGAGTCAGCTCACTTCAGGATGCTGCCCTGGTGTGGTTATCACCAGCATGGACACTTCATAGCCCCGGCCCAGGAGGATACCACAATCCCCTGCTTGTATGACTTTGACCAAGTCACTTTAACTTCTTTCTGGTCTCAGTCTGCATTTTAAGAAGGTCTGAATTATGTATATTAAATATAGCATACCAAAATGTATTGTGTAATACCTGGCTTATGGTCTGTGGTCTCTTCCCTCCCTCACCTTGCCAGGAAAGACTTGTTCAGTGACTAGGGAACCCTCCACCCGGCCTACCACAGTCCTGGCACACAGAGGCAGCTGCCAGCCGAATGCTTATTAACTTTATCCCCACAGCACCAAGCGGGGCAAAGAGTGCTCTGGGGCAGCACTTTCCAAAGAGGTTTTAAGCAAACACAAGGTTGCTCGAATAAGTGCAGAGCTGGGCGTGGGAGCTACTTAGAAGAGCGTCTTGTTTGGATGGGTAAATTCTGGCTTTCTTTTTGAAGAACAAAACCCTAATGTTGGCCTCATTACTTTTTTGGTCATTCATTGCCTCTGTCTGTGTGTAGAGTACCTTTTAAGAGGTTATTGGCTGGGACTTTAAAAATAGGCCGGTTGTCAGATATCTTGGCAAGAGAATGTGTCTCAGTGGCGTTAGAATTTTTTGCGAGGTTAAACTTCTCTCCTTGGAGAGGTTGTTTTTATCACCGGCTGCTAAAAATTCTGAGGAGGTCACAGAACAAACTCAGTTCCAATCTACCAGATTTAAATAAAGCGTTTTGGAGTTGGTTGGCAGCAGAGGGCAGGGGAGCTTATATATTGTTAGAAGGCAGCTAGATGGTTGTGGACAGAAGTAAAGAGATGTTGGAGCCACTCTTTCCGGGCCCTCCCCATCATCTCTTTTCTGTCCTCCTTTAATTGGGTTAAGCAAAGAAAGTCATGCAGGCCTCTGCAGGTAACTTGTGGCTCTGACAAGGGTTGCTGATGGATGCCAAAGGACAGGCAGATGGTGAAGGACATTCTAGCTGCATCAGGACCTGGGACTAGCAAACACTGAAGTACCTCCGAGGGTCTCAGCAGCCCTGTGACCACAGCTGCTGGGGTAGGGGGGGACAGTCTGCTACCTGTGAGGAACCTCATTAGCATCAAACAGGACTGGTCAATTCATGCATGGCTGCCATGGTGATGCCAGGGGAAGACACCCGACATTGACCTCTAGCCTCCATGTGCACCTGCACACGTCCACGTCACCCACTCATGCATGTGCACACACACACACACACACACACGTACAAAAGTGGGAAAACTTACAGGTGATGATAGTGTACTGTACATTTAAAAAGGTAGCAGAATGGATTTTGAAAAAAATTACTATAAGAAAATAATTAACATTTGGGAAATACAGTTAACCCGGTTTAAATATATTACATATACATGTGTCACAATATCGCATAGTCTCCAATTAAAATCGTTTTATGTACCAGTTAAGATAAATGAGAAGTCTCATGACAGGTCAGTCAGCAAAGGTGATTGCCACTAAGCCTGAACCCATGTGGCAGAAGGAGAGAAACAGCTCCAACATGTTGCCCTCTGGCTTCCCCACATGCCAACCCCCACGCACATACATACACACATAAAATAAACATGAAGAAATTATTAATTAAGAACTCACAGAAGCCTATTCTCTGCGGATGCTTCTGGAATGTACTTATGCCTCAGAACACGTGAATGAATAATACATTAAAAAAATGAGTTTGGGGGAAAAAGTTCTTGAAAAGCGTTCTTGTCTGGATCCAGCCAAGAACCCAAGGTTAGGTTTGTTATTCCTCAGAGGTCTGCGGAGGTCATGAACACCTTAGATAGCGCTCAGGGGCGTTTTTAAAGTCCCCCTTGCCTTGAGCGGCAGGTCAGATAGATGTGGGTTCTTGGCAAATGAGGAACGGGTGTAGTGTGGGTCGGCAAGGAAGCTGCCCATGCTTGGACTCTGTATCTATAGCATGTGAGTCTCAGGGAGAACGGGAGGGCGGGAGGGCTTGAGTCTCCTCCACGTGAGCACCGACACACTCAAGTTGCTGGGCCTGAGCGCTCACAGACCTCCTCAACTTTCCTGATTCAGGCTGTCAAAAGCAGGGCCAGATTTTGTTACCAAGGCTTGCTTGGGTTCTTTTCTGCCATGGTCTCCACAGATGGAGGGCTGAGTCCAGCTCTGTTGGCATTAAAGTTGGGGATTTGGTACAATTTGAATGTGCCATGGATCCTTGACAGAGGGCAAGCCCAGCGCCAGGCCTATGTGCTACCCTCTAGGAGCTCGGTGTGGATGGTGGGAAGAGTCTTCACATGAGATGTGCACCAGGGAGCCTGACCCCGAAGGAACTTTGCTCGCTTTTATGGTTCTCATCTCGCTGTGTGGCCACACTCGGCTCTCAATATTGCTGACTTCTTCTGGACCAGAGTTTATTTTGGTTCACCCTGAACTTATTTGAGCCAGAGTGTTGGTGACACTAGAAAGTTTCCTTTTTTAGGAATTCCTTTTTGCACACCATCTACAAATACACCAGAAACCCAGGAAAACAAATGACTTGCCTCCTCCGGAGTCGGGGAATTGGTCCAAGGGGACTTCACGGCCTCGAGTTTTCAGACTGTGGTTTCCCTACCCAACCAGGCTTTGTTTCGAATCTTCCAGAATTCTCCCCCACCCCGTGATCCTTGTACATTGATTGCCCTCCCCCATTTCCATTTAAGCCAGCTAAGAGGAGCCCTCGGGGAAGTGGCAGGTGGACATTACCACCATGCTAGTTACTTTTCCTCACTGTTGGGATAGAATATCTACCTTAGGGAGGAAGGACTTACCTCGCTCGGGACTGGAGGCGGTACAGCCCATGGCAGAGAAGACATGTAGGCGTTCTCAGTATTAGGGCTATATGACTGGGACTCCTCCTATCTCAGTAGAAATGGAAGCAGAGAGGGACTCGGGGAGGAACCAGGTCAAGCTGTGCAACCCATAAACCCAGCCCTACAGCCTTACAGCCCTGTGTCTGCCAGAAGGGCCCTCTGTCCAAACGGTTCTACAGCCTGTCAAAAATGGCACCACCAACTGAGGACCAAATATTCCACCACACAAGCCTGTAGGGGTGTTGTCTTATATCTAACCCTTGACACCAACACAAGACAACTCCTAGGAGAAACAGACACATGTTCAGACTGTGAAATGTCTTTTTTTCTGATGTTACGCATAGCTACCCATTATATTTTACAAAAGATTCCTAGTCGGGTAGGGGGTTCATGGGTAGGGTACTTTGGGCACTGAATCGTGTGGGGCCTACAGTCTGGCTATCTGTGCCGAGGCCTAGGTCGCACTATGTTTGGACTGCATAGAGGATGTGTTACTTATAGCTGGAGGAGGGCTGGGCCCCGGAGGATGGGAGGATCAATGCAGTAAACACGTGAGTGGTCTGGTCCTCTTGGATTTCCCTCATTTCCTTGATGGCCAAAATGGAACCTAGCTCTTCTACCGCTGCAAACCTTCCAAGAGGACCTGAGTGCTCTAACAGTATCATCTCTGCGAACCCCACGGCATTTCCCCACTTTTGATACTCACTGAGACTCCCTTTCCAATCAACGCCAGGCAGTAAGTCTGAAAAGTAGTGAAGCTGCCGGAGCCATTCTCTGGCCAGCCAGATGTAAGGACAGGTGTTCTGGTGACCTGCCCGCTGCCCACCCACCCCTAGCACTTCATCACAGGGCACAGACCCAGTTTGGAAACGTGCAGGCTCACACTGCTCTTCCTGGGGTTGTCCTTCAGTGCGCGCGCGCGCGCGTGTGCGTGTGTGTGTGTGTGTGTGTGTGTGTGTGTGTGTGTGTGTGTTGTGGGGTCTGCGAGTTTATTTCCCCATGCAGAGTGGGCCAGTCTCTCTCTCACCATAACCTGCCTTGTCACTCTGGGGTTGGTTTCTGCAGTCTCCTGTTGGTAGCTCCGTCCTCTCCCTGCTCTCTTCTGCCCGGGTCCCCTCTCTGCAGCTCCCTGTGTGCTCCTCACTACTCTGCCCAAAGAACAGCCTTCCACACGGGTGAGCCACAGCCTCTAAGCCTTACACTTTCCACTTCCAGCTCTAGAGTTTCGTGACCAGGAAAGTGGACTCCTCTCTCTTGCACAGGTCGGGGGTCCCAATTCACCAGATATTCAAAATCCAAAACTGGGTACTGACGATACCAATGCCACAAGTGGAAAATTCCACACCTGACCTCATGTGATGGATAGTAGTCCAAACATAGTCTCACGAAAAATGCTGTATAAAATTACCTTCAGGCCGTGTGTATAAGGCATACATTAAACAAAAATTAATTTCATGTTAAGACTTGACTTCCATTTCTGAGATATATCATTATGCATATGCAAATATTCAAAAATCAGAAAACAAAAAGAGAAAGAAATCCAACATACTTCTGGGCTGACATATTTTACATAAGGGATACTCAGTCTTGCGTAGTGTCTTCAGGCTTGTAATCAGTTAACCTGTGGGTTCATTTTATAAACATTGAGCTAAACACCTGTTACATGCTAAACATTCCTGCTGGGCGAGCTCCATGCCTGTTGGAGGTGGAGTGGAGGTGTCGTTGGTCAGATCGCAGAGAGCAGAGCAGAGACTGCAGGGAGGCCCAGGAGGGCAGGGCCATGGTGTCGTGGGCAGACAGGGAGGGGTATGCCTACCCCAGGACTGCTCTGCCAAGACTCATCTGTGAAGGCTCCGGGGAAGAGGGGAGCCCTGGGCCAGATCTTCACCGTTGAATTGGACTTCAGTAGCTGGCTGCTGAAGGAACAAAAATTCAAAATTGAAATCCGTGTTACAATGGCCAAGAGACCTGAGAGGACGCGGCAGGACTGGGAAATGGTGAGTGGGACCGTATTGCCAGCACCTGGGGGTAGGGGCGGGGCCTAGCAGGTTGGCAGTGTGCTGTGGAGCAGGCATTGAACATTCTGGCCAGCACAGGGCAAAGTTGGTAGTGAGACATTCCAAAGCTATTAAAATAGCCCGTGGATGACAAGAGGACACGCCAGAGTTTGAAGGGAACATTAGCAGATCTAGGTATAAAGACATAACCACTGTGACAAGGACCCATTATGGGTCATTTCCCTCCTGGTACCTGGAAGGTGACCTCTTTCCTTGTCTGTCACCTTGCTTTCAACATCTAGGCAGGCTTTGTTTGTTTGTGACATGGTCTCCCTATGTAGCTTTGGCTGACCTGGGAAACGTAGAGATCCACCTGCCTCTGCCTCCCAAGTGCTGAAATTAAAGGCCTGCCACCATGCCCGGCTCAGCACTGGCTTTACAATGGAAAGGAAGCTTCTCACAGAGGTGCCAGTGTTGTTCTGGTAACTCAGAAGGTTAATGTAAGAGATTAACTTGAGGCCAGAAGTTCCACGCCATAGAGAGATCTGGTCTCTTACAGGGAATACAAAAAAAAAAAACCAAAAAAACCAGAATGAAGTGGAGAAAGAAACTTCACCGGTTTCTTCTCCATGGAGGACCTGAAAACTTTGAGTTCAAGAGATGCTGGGCCGAGGGTGTGAATGGGCTCTTGGGAGGTGGGATGTACTTGGGAGGTGGGATGTACTGGGATCAGTGGGACGGCACATGGTCCCAGCAGATCGTTCCTAGCTCTGGGCGTCCAGGAAGGCTTGGGGAATCAGTCCGTGGCTTTCTGATCTGTTTGTACTGATAACTGACTCTATCTCCAGGAAAACAAATAAAACCATTGGCTGGGATTTCATTTCTAAAGAGTCAGACCTGAGACCCTTCCTGGGATGTGGCTGTTTTCCCCAAGGGCTTGTTCTTGTGCCCTCAACTGTGGAAGGGGCTCTCTGCCTAAGAAGGGGGTTTTTAGATTCCCTCCCTGGAAGCCTGGCTCCTGATCCCCCTCCCCCACGCTGAGCCAAGAGTGCTTTTTGAACAGGAATGTAGGCAAGTCAGTGGAGCCTGCTAGCCTGCTGCTGCTTATGGGCTAGTATTAATTTCCCTGCTGGAAGCCTCGTGCCAGGCAAGCTGGCTGGTAAGGGTTTGGCAAAAGATGAGTCACAGCGGTTAGGCGCCTTTGCTTCTCTTGCGAAGGACCCACATTCAATTCCCAGCACCCACGTGGTGACTCACAACCATTTATAACGCCAGTCCCAGGGTCTGATGCCCTCTTCTGACTGCAGGGAGATGAAGGCGATTGTTGGGCACACAGATACTGTAAAGATGCTCAGTGGTTGACTTTTATGACTGTTGGTCCTCCATCCTGTCCTTGGACAGGTGGCCTTGGCATTTTCTCAGAGGAAGAAAGGAATGTGGGTATGATGTGTTGCCCGACTCAGTTTTAGAATTGGGACTCTAAACCAGCTAGAGTTTGGGTTAGTTCCTAACCCACATACGTCCCAACTGCCCCCTTCCTGTTTCAGATGACAGGCTCCACAGCTGGCATAGGGCCTTTGAAGTCACATGCAAGGCTCATATTGTAGCCAATGGGTTCTTGTTACACAGGCGTGGGTTCAAATCTTAGTTCCGCCTCTGATGAGTCTGGATCCTCCTTGAGCATTTGTGTTTTCATTAGTGAACTGGACTGCTCTTAATCCTTTATCATTTTATAGGGCTAAGGCATGCAAAAGCACTTTCTCGGTGCCATAGACCTTAAAAGGGAATGGAGAGATGAGGAGAGGCAGTGGTGGGGATATCGGTGGGTTGTTTTACTCTGGGTTACTCAGGAATCATTGCTGCAGGGTCGGATCCTTTCCCCCTCCTCTCTGCCTCACATACCTGTCAGAGTCCCAGGGTTTGTCTCTTCCACCCAGCTCTGCACAGTTTGTAAAGAACACAGGACAGGTTGCAGAGCTAGCTGCTCCTCCGGGGCCTGGCTTCCCTCAGAGTCTCACAGAAGGGTGGGGGAAGAAGGTAGGCGTGAGGGCTGGGGCAGACAGACCTGTCTTCTGCAGAACTGTTTGCAACAGCACAACGTGTCAGCCACCTACTGTGGGAGGTGGAAGTGAGGTCAGGCACAGCCAAGCTGTCCTTGTAAATACACACCCAATCCCGAGGCAGAATTTACCAGTGACCCAAGGTGGGGAACAAAAGTGAGAGGCGTCCCGGAGGCTTCGCTGCTGCCCTGCCTGCTTCCCACGCCACTTTTGGTTTCTTTTCATTTTCACAACTGCTCCCAAAGAAGTAGGGCTCTATAACGGGGTCCCCCCGAAGGGGGTGGTCAGCCATGGCCTCCAGCTTTATATGGTAAACATACTGAATTCCATGGCCAATTTATTTGCTAACAAAGCAACGACTGTGACAGCTAATTCTTGCACCCTGCAAGGGAAGTATTATTACTGCCATGCCCATTGCACACATGACATAACGAAGTGGCTTGGCCCAAGTCACAGGGAGGGCAGGCAGTGCCGGGGCTTAGATGAGGATTTCTGTCTGCATGGTTCCCAGCCCTCCCTTGGCCTTGCCGTCATACATCTCGCTGTCAGTGCACGCAAGTGTCTTTGAGCTGTCCCTGTCTCCAAGAACCAGACCTGCTCCCTGACAGACACGTTTTCCTACCCTCTTGGGCCACTTTGATTAAACACCAGCCGGGTGGATCTGGTCTAAGCTGCACTTTGGAAAAACTTTGGGAGCTTTAATGACTCTCTGGGCCAGATTTCTCTCTGAGCTGCTTAGGTCAGACACGCTGGGGAGAGGAACACAGGCAACAAGTCCCAGGTGATGCTGTTGTGTGGCCAAGGTCAGTCTCATCTGTGCTTGCTCTTGGGGTGGGCGCTACCTGGGCTCCTTAAGGACGCTGATCTAGTTTTCAGCCCACTGTTTCCAGAGAACCCTATAGCTGCCTTTGCATGTTCGAACACCATTCATTCTTTATGCAGTATAGAGTCCTGGCATGGATGTCTATGATGGACTCTTGAAAACAGACATTGATTTATTTATTTTTGTATCTATCATACAATCTCCTGAAGCCCCGGGAACAGGCTCTGCTGTGTCCACAGGATTTCTAGGCAATGGGGCAGCCTGGCCTCAAACTTGGTATGTAGTTAGGGATAGTCTTGAGCAGCTGGTCCTGAATGCTAAGATTACGGGTGTGTGCTATGCCCTGCTATCATGCATCTATTTAGAAGGAGATGGGACAACTGCCCAAGAGTTGCAAATGATAACGTTCTTCAGGTTGCTAAGGGGATCAGCAAATGGACCTGGATTGCTCATCTTTTCAGTTCTCGGCCGAGGCACGTAAATATGGTAGATAAAAGAGGAGAAAGTCCAGCTCCTCAAACTGTATCATGCAAAAATATGTAAATTTTTTCTTCGCTTATATTTAATATTGGAATCAAACCTTTTTGATGTAGGTGTTTTCCTATATGCTGTGAGCAGTTGCAGAAAGCAGCCTGACATCTGGCTAGCCTGGTCTGGATTTGGGGTGTGGTCCTATTAGGTTCTCTAGACTTCTCAACTCTGTCCCAGTGCGGGGAGTGGATGGAAGCTCTCTTGTGTAATGACAGGTAGGAAGCATATCACTAATTCTTTCTCTTCTTTGAACCTTTTGAAGGATGGTAAAGTCTGTAGGAGACCACTAGCTGGCTAAGGTACAAGTAATAGAAGGTACCACCCCTTAGGGCAGAAAGGCTGAGCCAGGTGGGGGTGACATTCCCATGGGGTCTTTCCAGGGGCCTGCAGCAGTGCCTGCGGGCTGAGTGCTCCCCTAGGGTTTTTGGATAAATCACTGGGTTGATGATGAGAGGCGGCAAGCTGAGCAAAGCGCTCAGCTAAATGTCCACACGGGTGACAATTTTTTTTTCAAAGTGGAGATTTCAGTAGTTCTCAAGGATCTGGCGGGCACAGGGACTTGACCTCAGACTCTGACCACCTGGCTGAGGACCTTTTTACTTTTTGGCAATATGAAAGAATACAGCTAGCTACACCCATTCATTATTCACCAGGCCTGAGCACCCTGTGGGGTGCAGGTAGAGATGTCTTGCATCCACATTGAATTTTCCCTTCCTTGCTTGACCCCAGGGACAGGCTCTGCTGTATCCAGAGGCTTCAAGGCAAGGAGCAGGATAGATTTTCCCAGTGGACAAAGTCGCTTTAAATTGTGTCTGGGACAGCAGAAGTACCTGGGCTTAGTTCAACAGTCTGGATTTTGCTTTGGCTTCAGCCAAACGGAGTCGCGACTCTTGACAAATTCCTGTGACAGCCGTCCTTCTCTGTGTACCCGCCCTTGCAGGGAAACGTGGGTATTCTTTCTCTGTGTCCTGTGCAGCCCTTGCTTTCCTTCTTCCTAAAGTCCCCCCCATTGTTTAGCACTCACTCTCCTGGTCATAAAAGGGGTGGATTTCTGTGCCTTCTACTCGTGGCCACAGACATTTCTACCTCCCACCTCTCCCACCAAACAGAGTTAGACTCCGTGCTGCCTTTCAGGAAGGCGAACTGGTTTCAGGAAGCCCAGCGCTTTTTCAGGGTCTTAGAACACAGGCCTCCCCTAACTCTGCTCCGCCCTCCCTCCTCCGCGAAGCCCTCCCTCCTTCCTGCCCACCCTTAGCCGGCTCCGCCCTTCTTTCCTAGTGCTGCGCCCCGCCTTCCGCCCCGCCTCTCACGCACTTGGCCCTCCCCGCGGAGCGTGGCGTCATGGAAAGGCAGGGTGGAGCCGCGTCCTGGACACCCTAGGTCCGCAGGCCCCACCCTCCGTGAGGGTGGGACATGCCACCCTGGAGCGGTCCCTGGCGGCCTGAGGGCTCTGCTGACTCTGGGCTGATGATGGCCTCTGTGAACAGGTCCAATTTTTCCCCTTCTTCCCTGCGTGACGCTCTCTGGATCCTTCTTGTATTTTCTCTCTGGTAAAAGGGGCTTCAGAAGTCCGACACTTTCTTGGCTCTTCCTTGTGAAATGCAATTCAAAACAGTAACCTTTAACTTCTTTTTTTTTTAATTTTAATTCACGTTTGCTGTGGATTAATTCAGAAAACGAAATAAAAATTCTTTGTAGTTACCTTGTTAGGTCTTGTCCTAACCATTGCTTGCTTTTATTACCATTCCAATGCAGTTTTGAGTCTAGCCTTGAGTGACCCTGATAAATAGATCCATCTGTTGTCTCACCCCCTCAAAACAACCGCCAAAATTGAAAGGGGAAGTAGAACATTAAGGTGGTTCCTCACAGACCATCCCAACCACAGCATCTCAGACAACCCTGGCGTCTTTGCTTTTTGCGCGGTTAATCTTTCTTTAATCTTTCCAGGTTCAGTGTGGAGACTGAGAACTGGCATATTTTGGCTTGGGGTTGTCAGATCGGGACACTGTGATACCAGATTAGCTCCCCTCCTAACTCCAGAAGCATAAACCACCAGACTTAAAGGGGATCGAGGGTAGCAAGGTGTGAGACACAGGCGACGGCTGGCATTGCTGTAAAAGAGATTGTCTTATTTGGGGTTGGCATTCGTTTTCATTTTCACAAATGCCGAGGTCGCCATTGGAGTGAACAACGCGAAGATAAGATGTGGAGAGGAGTATGCACCTCTTTGGAAAGAGACCAAAGCCCCAAACCCTGGAGAAAGTGGCTACGGACTCCCACAGTCTTAGCCTCGGTCATGCTTGCCTAGGGCTTGGCCCCTGTGATGCCCCCTCTGCCTGCAGCCCTGCTTGCCTGCCCTGTTTCTCTAGCTGAGAGTGTATTGATTGACACCTCTGGGTGCTTCTTGGGAGGCCTCACTCTACACACACAGGAAGCCAACTTCCTGGTAACAGAATGGCTTAGAATGAGGCTCCTCTGAACAAACCCCACCAAACACCTAGCTCAGCCCCGGGTTTTTACAAATAGGCAACAAATTGGGCCAGGCTGGTGACTGGTGACTCGTGTCAGTAAACCCAACACTTGGGAGGCTGGAGCAGGAGGATTACCATGAAAGTGTGCTACATAGTCAGTTTGGGGCCAGCCTAGGCTACAGAGTGAGAATGGAGCTGGAGCTGGATGGTGGATCTCAGTGGTAGAGCGCTTACCTAGCGTGTATCAGTCCCTGGCTTCGATCCCCAGCACCTCCTGCCAGCTACTGAATCTACTTCTCCCAAACCAAAATTGGTGATGATAATAATAATAATGAACATTTTGGTACCATTGACTGCTAAACACCTTTCCTATTAATTGCCAATGTCCCGAGCTCAGTGGGATACACACAGGTCTGCTTGAAGCTGCACAAGATTGGGGAAGGCACAGCCAGAATGAACTCACAGCTGTGGTGTAGAGTTCGGTTTCTAACCTGTCCTCCACTGGAGGCTACTCGGCTTCCTGCTGGGACTCAGCCTCTGCCCTGGGCTGTGCGGCAGACTGTGCGAGGTTTTCAGCCCTCTGCAGTGGATTTGATTCCCTTGCCTATGGAGTCAGAGGCCAGTATCTCCAAACACTGACTAGCATAGTCTCTTGATTCTGTCTTACCTGTTCCTGGTAGCTGACTTTTGTGGAGTTTTGTTTGACTTTCCTTAGGCCATTCTGTCCTGGTGAGTAAATAAATGTCACTTATGTGTTGGTTCCTTTGCAGAACCTTTTCATACCGTAGTTGACATTTAGATGTGTGACCAGCAGGCATATTCTGGAGTTAAGCAAATCTAACAAAATCTAGACTCTACTACAGACAGCAATATGTTTTTTTAAAAAAAGAATTCCTTCTTTTCTTTTTAAATAAAAGATGTTATATAAAAAAGCATAAGTATTCATAAAATAAACAAATTTTAAGAACTGGAGAGATGGCTCAGTGGTTAAGAGCGCTAACTGCTCTCCCAGAGGCCCCGGGGTCAATTCCCAGTACCTACATGGCAGCTCACGACTATCTATAACTCCAGTTTCAGGGGATGTGACGACAGTCCTCTGCCTTTCGTCCTGACCCACTGAGTCAGCGTAGACCATGCTTTTCCTCCCTTGGACAAATTACCTGGGCTCTCCAAGATTGCTTCTCATCTGTAACATAAAGATGGTCCCCTACTTTTCACAGGAATGAAAATGGATGCACGGACCAGGACTACGCTGATGGTAGCCATCCTTTGGAGGGTGTCTGAGTGCATTGGGGCTGCAGGATAGGGCAGCAGTGAATTGCATCTTTGTTTCTGCAGGCCCCTCCAGCTTCACTGCTGCAGCTCCACACCCAGGGGCCTTGAGCGGCTGAACCGGGCCTAGGCGTGCAGGGGTACCACCTCCAGCCACATCCAGGGTGAGCTTTGAAGTTTAGGTGTGTCTGAGGTTAGCAAGCTAAGGGGGGAGGCTCTTGGAAACCTCCCCTGCTCTTGTCTCTGGAGGAAGCCTCAGGCAGTTCCACCTGCTCCTTTCTCCTGCACACGCTCCTCCTCCTGCCTCCTTCCCCCTTGACACAAAGGGGTGTCCCCGGCTCGATGGCATCTTGCCTGGGTTGCTAATAATAGAGAAGGGCGCATCTGCCAGGAGGTGAAGCAGAAGCTGTCCCGGCTCTGCTCTTTCACGCCAGTCCTGGCACAGTCCAGGAGGCTGGGCTGGTCAATACCCTTGTGAGCAGAATAAGTCTTTGTGTGTCCTGGAAACGCATTCTGTCCCCTTCCTGGGGGTCACGGCATCAGAGGGAAGGTTGATGGGGGTGTCTTTGTCCTTGAGGTCCTGGCTGAACAGCATTTCCCAGAGCTCTAGGCTCCCACCCCAGCCCCGAGCTGTGGCAGGCTTGTTGCCTACTGCAGAGCCAGTTGCCAGGGTGGGAAGAGGATTCTAGGAGACGACCTATAATTCTCATCTAAAAGGCAACATGGTAAGGCTATCCACATTCTTTTCAGGGCTTGAAACCCAAAATAAACAAAAAGAGACGAGGGAAAGAATTAGGTCTTCATGTTATGCGTAAGGCTGCCTGCATCAACAGGCTGTTTGTGTAACTCTCCTGGAGATGCTGGTTTAGACATCAAGGACACTTCTGGGCACCTATCTTGGCTTCTCCACTCCACCCTCTTTGGCTTTTTTTGAAATGGAGTCTGAGGGTAGACTAAGCTGGTCTCTATTCACATCAGCCTTCTGAATGCTAGCTAAGATTACAGCTGCGTGCCCACACTTTGTAGGCCCAGCACCCCAAATCCCTTTTAAGTCAAGGTATGATATAAACCCCTTAACAAATCAGGATCAAATACTCCCCGGTTTCTGGGCTCTTCCCGGGGCAGCGTTCTAGACCTCGGTGACTTGAACTTGGAGCGTGTCCTGTGGTTTGTGAAGCACTTTCACATCTCCTTTCTCACTCGTTGTCATGATAACCTGGGATGGGGCAGGGCTTGTCTTGTTATCCCTATTTTGTAGAGAGCTGAGCTCTTTGTCAAGGTCACCGCAGCAGGGGTAGGGGGCATGTGGGAAGGGCAGTAGTGTTCCACTTCCAACTGAAGCAGGAGGGTGGTGCCCCAGCCCCAAGATCCCTTTGAACCATTGTAGTAAAAGAACTTAGAAGCACCCGGCAAGTATCCAGGACCTGTGGGGAAGCGGCTTATACAAACTGACACTCTTTGTTTCCTTAGAATTTACCAGTAATACTGAAACCAAGATGGCTGACACGCTGTGCCAGGCCTAGCCTGTGCAGACTAGAGGGAAATGAGGTAGGATGGGGTGTCCGTGGTTACGTTTTCTGCATTGCTCCAAACACTGGAATCACCCTGCAGGGAATTCTGAGTTAGAAGGCTCTGCATAAGGGCCTCACTGTGACCAGATGTTCATTTTACTACATGGAAAACTGGGGCCACACTGACCCTTTGAGCAGGCAAATTAGTTGTCGTAGATGAAGATTGCCCTTGTATGCAGAGACCGTGGGAGAGCGGCCCTGGGGCTCAGGTTAGTTAGGCTCCTCCCACTTCTGTTGCTAGGATTTGCTGTTCTGTGTTGACACTATAGGTTGCTCTAGCAAAACTCTGCAGAAGTGGGTACAGCTGCAGATGGGGCTCTGGGGGTGACTGAGGCTGGAGTGGAGAGGAGCTGAGGAGTAGAGCTTGGGAGCTGGGTCAGGACTTGAACCAGTTTTAAGGTGCGACTGTTGACACCCAGTAGGTACAGGCCCCAAGAGCTCTGTTTGCCACCCTGTATAAATCTTACAGCAACATGGGCGTATAAGCCCACTGGGGATGATTCTCCTTGGCACAGAGGAAGTGGGTACCAAGAAAAACAACTGGTCTTCCTGGAGTTCCATAGTTGGGGATGGCCAGGCGGTCCTGGAGCTCTGGTTGATCAGCTGACCTCACTCCTGTTCAGTGTTCCCTGTAGGACACCACCCAGCTGCCTCCCTTACTCCTCCCCACAGCTACCCAGAGGTTCCTGGCCATTCCTTGCCAGTGGTGGTAAGAGAGCTCCCCTAGAGCTGAAGTGTTTCTGAGAGAGAGAGAGGAGAGAGAGAGAGAGAGAGAGAGAGAGAGAGAGAGAGAGAGAGAGAGAGAGAAGTGAACTTGTATGTGTCTGTAATCCATGCCTGGGGTTGGGGTGACTGTGGCGAGGAGGGGGGCCTCTGGTGCAAGTCTTTCCAGGTGTGGCTGCTGCTCTCAGGCTACTGATGGAAAGTGCTAGGCTCTCTATTTTCCTGTGTCAAGCAAGTATTTCCCCTTGGGGTTACAGCAGCCACTTCCTCCTCAGCACCCAGGGGCGGGTGAGCATGAGCTGCTGCAGAGACAGCTCCCCGGCTTCCTTTTTTTTTTTTTTTTTTGGCTTGTGTCATCAAGCATATACACACACATCAGGTTCTCTAAGGGACAATGTTCATTCTGGAAACAGCAAACCCGAAATGCAGTTCTCCTGAGCTGCTTTGTCCTCTGTAGAGAGGGAAGAACCAAGTGTCAACGCAATGGTGACGCGGAGTCTTTAGCTATTGAGGGACACTGCAGCCGTGCACATGTGGGTAAATAGGAAGGTCACAGAGCACAGAGTTGGCGCACCGTCAAGAATGAGCCGGAACAGACACGACAATGGCTGTTCTGAATGCGGAATGGGAGCAGAGCAGCTCTCGGTGGGGCAGGTACTGAGCAAAAGGAGACAACCAAGGATGACGAAGAAGTGGGAAGCGGGTGAGGGGGTGCAAGGAGAGGGTGGCTGAGAGACTGAGGGAGTCAAGTTAGTTTTAGATATTTGAAGAAAACACTCCCCTACTTTCAGAGTCCCTTGCTGGCCTGAGACCCACCGTAGTTCTTAATGCCTTCAAGCCTAAGGAATTCTGTCATCTGAAAACAACCGTGGGGGGAAGCTAATCACCCCTGGACAGCTGAAGTCAAGTGGAAAATGGAGGAACTGCAGACATAGATGGCTACAAAACATCCCCAGCCCTGGCCCCTAAATGTGCTGTCACTGAGCCAAAAAAGAGGAAACACGTCAAGACACCTTTTGTGTTTCTGCTTAACCTTTGCTCACCATTCAGTAGAACAATGAGCATAAGGGGCAAGAAGCCGCATTGGCCGAGATCTCTCTGAGGAATGGGTGGGAGTTTCCGACAGCTCTCTGACAGCTTTGCAAGGCATCCAGATACAGACATCTATGCTCATCACGCTTCCTATAATAAAGCGGAAAGGCCAAGAGATGTAAATAGCATGGGGTGTGTGTGTGTGTGTGTGTGTGTATCTATACAATATTGTATGCACCTATACTATGGATACATGTCCACATAAATACATTATCTATTTCTACTGCATGCCTCTCTACTGAGATAGGATGCTAGTCGTGTCCTCCCTTCCTTCTCATTGATGTGACAGACAGAATACCTGACTAACGCAGCTTAAGGAAGAGGAGGTTTACTTTGGCTCACAGTTAAGGGTGGGGAGGTCATGGCAGCAGGAGAGGGAGTCAGCTGGTCACGTGGCACCCCCGGTTGTCACAAAGCAGGAGATGAATGCTAGTCTCATCTGTCTTTCTTTCAGCGTGGAACTCCAGCCCATGGAATGGTGTGCTCCCCACCTGTGGGGAGGGTCTTCTCACTTCAGCTAGCCCTATTGGTGAGCTTCCGCATAGACACGCCCACAGGTTTCTCTCTTAGGTTAAGTTGGTAATCGGTATTTGCCAGCACAAAAGACACTGTGTCTGACCCTGTATCACTCTTTCGTGTAAATCTGCATTTTATGTTGGGTCTCCTCTGCCTTCAGGATGCACTGAGACTGTATCTGCTTCGTACACTCTATTCTGTATCCAGAGGTCTCCATGCATCTACAGACTTCCCCAGGATCTCATTATATGTGAGAACACAAAGAGTTGTGTACAAGTCCGTTTTTCCCTCAGAAACTTCTCAACATCACTTTGACCACAGCTTAGTACTCTGCTAGACTAGTTTTTGGTGCCACCACCTGGTTGCTGCGGTTGTCTTTAGCCTAACAGGTTCCTGTGCTAGCTTACTTCAATTGTCTCCACTCCTAAGCAGGATGGACCTTTTAAACCAGTTCATCTGTTTTGAACTGGACTCTGTAGAAGAATGTCCTTGTGTGCTTGGGACGATGTAAAACATGCTAGCAAGATGATGACTTTGAAGGGCCACATTTCTGGATGTGGCAGGTTTTTTGTTTGTTTGTTTGTTTCTAATGACCTAGAATTGGGGTATAGGAGCCAAGTGCAGAACCTTTCCATCCAGGTCCTCCAGATCTTCCCAAGTTCACCCTGTCCTGGGAGCTGCTGTCAGGAAACAGATGAGCCTGGGGCCCATCACTGAGGTTCCTCCCTTCTCCTAAGGCAAGACCCAGACTCATCTCTGTACACCTGGTGTGGTATTCCCACTACTGTCTACTCATTTCTAGCGCAAACAGGTATGTCCCCTCCCATATTGATGGTAGGAACCTTGTCTCAAAGAGATCATGCCTTTTGGTTGGAGTGGAACTTTAAAGAAGCTGTAGCCCCACCCCCCACACACTGAAAGACATTCTTAGCTTAGAGTGGAGAAATGGAGGTCTATTCCCCTCTCACTTGAACAATTCCAACCCCCTGACATTTGATCTTTATTGCCTTTCTCATCTGTTTTTCTCACCCTTTCTTGTCCGCTTTTCCCAGGTCCACTCTACACAAAGCGGTGCAGGTTAGAACACCCCTTGCTTAGCATTTATTGAGGCTCCCCACCCTGTATAAAGCCCCACATCTTAAGAACAGCCTGAGAATCTCTGTAGGGTCTGACCTAGTTTCGTTCCCCTCTCCACACACCGTCCCAGCATGCCCAGCTTCAGGACCTCTGCTCGCTGCCTTTACCTGCAGTGTCTTTCCTTCCACCCACACATGGCCCAGCCCCACAATCCCTGCAGAAAAGGTGCCGGGAAGACCACACACTCCTCTCCCCTGCTCTTTGACCAACTTTGATCACACACTTGCCTTTGACAATCTGCAGAATGCTTGCCACCACCTGGCGCAATATTTGTTGCTATGGTCTCCTTCCACCTTGAATAGCATCTTTGCTGTCCCCCACACCTAGAACATCAGCGCACTCTAAATGTCTTTCTCAACAATGAATGAGTGACTCTGTTAGCAGCGACATGTATTTGGGGCTGTTAGGAGGCATCATATTTGTAGCGTGTTTGAGATCATGGTTCCTGCTCACAGTGGCTGCATCAGCTCTCTGTGGAAGGTTTTCTCAATGTGTGTCATCTCCGCTGCTGTTCTTGCTGCTTTTGCTTTTGTTTTTTGAGATTTATTTTATTTCTTTAATGTCTTTGAGGGTTTTACATGTATGTCTGTGCACAATGTCTATGTGTCTAGTGCCCTCAGAGGTGGAAAGAGGGCATCAGAGTCCCTGAACTGGAATTATGGGTGGTGTGAGTCTCCATGTGGGTGCTGGGAACTGAACCCAGATCCTCTGCAAGAACAACAGTGCTCCTAAGTTCTCAGCCGTTTCTCCATCCTCCTGGCCTGGTTTATAATACTAGGAAGGTCCCCACTGATACTATTATATCTATCTGCCATCCAGTTGGCTTCTCGTTCATGCCCCTAGGCTTCTGCAGTTCTCTGGAATCTTCACAGAGTGCTCATCCTATGCAGGGAACAGGGTTGGTCTTGACTTGGTGGGGCGAACACTGAAGGAAAGGAAGTCCTGGCTGTCTCAGAGGAAAGGCCCTGTTGGAGGGGACCGTGTTCTCAGACCAGACACAGGAAGAGGCAAGAAAGAACTGGGTAAGCTAATACTACAGCTTGCTCAGATGATCTCTCCCCCTTTCCTGTATGTTTATGTGTATACATATACACATACATACATATATACATATATATTTAATTATAAAAAAGTAAACTGTATAGAAACTTTGAATAAATAAAAAAGTGGGGGCAGAGAGATGGCTTAGTAGCTAAGAGCACTTACTGTTTTTGCTGAGGACCCAGGCTCAGTTCCTAGCACCCACATGACAGTTCATAACCATATGTAACTCCAGTTCCAAGGGACCCAGTGCCCTCTGGCCTCCAAGGGCACCAGGCATGCACACAGTGTGCCTACATACATACATACATGAAAAACATCCATACACATAAATAAAAATAAAGTATATCATGGTAATGCTGCCATCATAGATAAACACTGTTGATTATGATTATTATTATTATTTGAGGCAGGGTCTCATTATGGTACCCTGGCTTACTCCTCATGATCTAGATCAGGCTGTCCTCAAACTTACAGTGTCATCATACCTGGCTTCTGTTGCTTATTAATCTGTCGGATTATATTCCATCTTACTCACAAAAGGGTATGAGGAAAACTGACGGTTTATTTGCGTGTAGTAATAGAAGATAAGAAATAGAAATCAGAGCAAGGGGTCAGTTTGTTGAGGTCAGGGTAAGATCACAGTGCAGAAATGTGTGCTTGCTATACCCCCCCCCCTTTCCAAGGGCTGTATTTCTTTGCAGCCTTTTAAAGTAGGTCCATTTGGGGGCAGTGCATAGAGTTCAGTGGTAGAGCATGCCTCTAACATAAGACCCTGGATACGAATGCCAGCCCTATAAAAAGAAACACATTACGCACAATTTTATGGCTTAGCCTCCCACCAGCTTAATATTATAGGGACAACTTTCATGCCACTTTTTAGTATTTTTATTTGCGGACCAAATGATCAAGTAGGTCGATGATCAATTAAATCCTGTGTGGAGGTACCCACAGTTATTTAAACATTCCTCCACTGCTGGATGCTGGGTTATTTTCAATACTATTGTTACTAGAAACAATGGCTTCATTAACATTTTTGTGCTAGTAACTTTTTCCATATTTTAGAGCGTTTCCTTAAGTAGATTTCCAGAGGTAAAAATAAGTGAATGAAAGGTTGAGACATTTTTAGAGCCCTAGAAATATATTCCTGGTCTGTTTTTCCAGATTGTGTGCATTTTGGGATCGCATCTCAACAGCGTGTCGGCCTGCGTTCCTCATAGTCTTTGCAGAGTTCATCTTTATTGTTTTTTTAACTTTTTCACAATTTGATAGACAAATGCTATATCATTTTCAGTGTGTGTGTGTGTGTGTGTGTGTGTGTGTGTGTGTGTGTGGATTATACATACGTTGCTAGGTTTTCTGTTGGGACCCTGGGTCCTTCACATACAAAATCTGTTGTCTACAACCGTAATGTGTTTTATAAAAGTTTTCCTCCAACTTATTTGACTTTTCCTTTTGACACTTGGGCAGTTTTACATTTTGGATAGTCAGAACTCTTGGCTATTTTCTGTGTCATTTACTTACAGACAGTAGTCCAAGTTCCTTGGCTTGGTGGCAGGGCCTGAGCTGAGATTTGCTTAGCTGTTCCAGATGGCTCGCCTGTTTTCCTAACTTTCTCATCACAAGTGACCAGCAGTGTTTCTAGCATGTTTGGCTCCAGAAGCAGATTTAAAAAGAACGACACAGCCGGGTGATGGTGGCAAACACCTTTAATTCCAGCACTCCGGAGGCAGAGGCAGGTAGATTTCTGTAAGATCGAGGCCACCCTGGTCTACAGAGCGAGTTCCAGGACAACCAGGGCTACACAGAGAAACCCTTTCTCAAAAAAACAAAACAAAACAATTTTTTAACTCTGTAAAATTATCTTCAATTTTATGACAAAAATTATCTTCATTTATTATTAAAGAATTATTAAAGAATGAATAAATGATGAAGAGGGAATTGCAGAAAGTAAAGCTTCTGTTAATGAGATTTATGTATATGATCATATGCATTTTTAAAAGGCAGAGTTATTAATGGATTAAACACTTGCTAATGGCATTATCCTTATTTTGGAAAATGGGGGAAATTCTACTTATATATTGGTTTGTAGTAGTGACAAAAGGAACATTCGAGTTTCTGTTTTTGCAACTCCTGTCAATTTATCAGATTTCATGAAATGGATCTTCTTTGCATTTTGTTGATCTTGCTTTTCTCCAGGTTAGTCGGTGGCACTTTTTATTCATGATTACCTCAGGAGGGTTTCTGTTTTGTTTTGTTTTGTTGTTTTCACTTGAAGCAACAGATATCTAACTAGATGAGAAAAGTCTGACATAAAGTCACAAAAATCTCATCACAGTGAATTCTAAGAACTGGGGTACCTTCCTTGTCTTAGTTCATCAGGATTATCAAATGTCTACACTGTTGACATGGTTTTTTTTGTTGGTGCTGTGTGTGTGTGTGGATATGGGGGGGGTGGCCTTAGTCTTCAAGGCAGGATCTCAGTGAATCTGGCCATGCTGCTGTGGCTGGACTGACTGACCACTAAGCTCTGGGTGTCCACCGCTGTCCCTCAGCCCCTGCTTCTACCCAGAGATCCAAATGCAGATTCCCATGCTTGCATCACTGCAAATGCTTTAGCCCCTCAGACATGGACATGTTCCTAACCCCCATTACCACGCTTTCAACACAAATTAAAACCCCAAGTGGGTCCCCTCAAGTGCAAGATGGAGGCAACGGGGCGCTCTTTCCATGCCTTTACAACAGCTGTGCTTCCAGACTTCACTTCTAGACTGGGCACTAAGCTCAGGAACATGCAGTCACACCAGGTTTGGTGACAAGCCGGCTTACAGTGAGCTCAGCTGATAGAGAATGCTGGAAAGCCTCTTATGAAACCTGGGGAGCTCCCTCCATGTGTGTCTGGGGCTGCTTTCATAACCAGAGTCCTCTGAAGGAGCTTCCATGGAGAACATAACACTTACATATTTGATACTTAAGTGCGTTATTAAAAGTCTAGGCAGGGGCGCAGCTGTAAAGCCTGTGCCACCCGGCACTCGGTTTGAGCCCCAATGTTGGGAAGAAAAAAAGGTTAAGATTGACACAGTATTTGATAGTTGGACCAAAAGGTGGGATGTGGATTGGAATCTGTTGAGCGAGAATCGCCCACCATCTGCATTCCACAGTCCCTACGGTTTAACCCTCTCTGCCCCATGGTGTAGTGTTTGCTGTTCTATGTGTGTCCTTCCATTTCTCCGCTTTTGCTCATCCTTGCTCCAAGCCCAAAACTCACCCCCCCACCTTCTTCTCACCCATGTTTCACGGCTCTTAAAGACACAGCCTAAATACTGTCTTTCCCCGACACGTCCTGCGTTTATCCCTCCTTTCTCCCAAAGTACTGCCTCCTTTCTCTGTAGCCTGTGAGCGAACCTTCCTCTGCGAAGCTGCTTGGCATCCTCTGCTACTTTGGTTACCAGGCCTATGCTCATCCCCTCTGGGTTTCATACTCACTGGGCTTAAATCTGAAGCCAGAACACAGCAGTAGGGCGTCCAGAGTGGATGTGGTATTGGTTGTGCTGGATGAAACAAGAGCAAATGGGGGGAGGGGGTGTGACAAACCAGGGCCACTTGACTCCTGGGACAGAAGGGAGGTAGCAAGGCTGTCACTGCCAGAAATGGGTGAACTGGACATGGGGGAAGCCCAGTAGGGTCAGTGTATTCTCACGTGGATCTTTCTAAAACCTCATAAAGGAAGGCAGTGTGGGCTGAACTGAGAGTTGATGGCCTAGGAGACGAGGGTCTACACAGATCCTGCTGTGGGGCTGTGACTCTAGAAGCCCCTTCCCAGCCTAGGATGCCTTTCGGTCTAACTCTGCCTGCCCTAATGTTCATCTTAGAGGCAGCAGAGCTCTATGGATATGCCTTTCTCATTTGCCTAGCCCTGGCCTTGATGTCTGCAGCCGGGGACAGTGCTGAGGTCAGAAAATGCAGATGGCCTGCTGGGGCTCTGGACTTCCAGATTAATCCTAGGGTGACCTTGGCTCTTGTCCACCACCGTCCCTAGGGGCTAGGCTAGTGTCGTCTTAATCTCTATGCCCATGTGGCCATCTTCTGCCACATGAGTGGAGGCGGAGTGGGGTTGGGAATGGAAGCTGTTCCTCCGGTTCTTGGCTCCCAGGAGTACAGGAGGCATCTTTCTCGTCTAGAAACCTCAGTGTGCATCCAGCCAGATGGCTGGAGATACTGAGCAAGATTCCCTTTCTGCCTTCTCAGCCAGGAGCTAGATCTCTGGAGCTCCATGGCTACTCAGTTCCACACATGTCATTAGCTCGGGGCTCTGGGAAGGAAGTGTGTTACCAAGGCCCAGGTCCTGCCCTCGAGAATGGTTACTGTAGGGAGTGAAGCATTATATAACCAGACCATCTGAATGCGCTCTAAGCAGGTGAGAAAAGAATGTGACTGTGTGAGATGTGGGGGGAATTAATCCTGCAAAGGAGAGGCCATTCAGGGACGCAGTGGGCAATGTACGGGGCCTGGGAAGGTGCACAGAGGAGAATTTGAGAAGCACCATTTAAAGGACAAGTCATTGTCCTCTAGGTGAGGCAGGTAACTGCCAGCAGACAGACTGTCCCTAGGCCCAGCCGCGTGGCACAGCTCAGCAAACACCAATAGGTCAGTTTTGCAGGGAGAGAGAGTGTATGGAGGTTAGAACGCGGGAGAGTCCCCAGACGGATCCTGGTATCTGTCTATGAGCATACGGTAAAGCTGGACTTCATGTAAGACAGACGCACACTGAATGAGTGAGATCCGGTGTCATGGCCCCAGGCCTAGGAAAGCACTGAGACTGGGTACCTAATCCGGGCACCAGTTGTACTTGGCAAGTTCCAAAACCTCAGCTTCACTTTCTGCCCTCCTCGGTGACCTCTGAGGCTTCTGGTGTGTTTGTTCCCTTGTCCCCTCCCTGACTCTGTATGTGTCTTAAATCTCTGTGCCCATGTGGCCACATGTCACCCAGCTCACAGCGCGTTCTCAGTTCCTCAAACCCTTCTCTTGCTCTCCCTCCCTCATCCTCCCTGTAGAACAAGAGTCACATGCGGCCCATCATTTTCATCTGCTTACAGATGGAGAAAGAGCCCATGGCTACGTTTGAGGTCCGGAGCTCTGTGCTTTCTTTGGGGGCATTCATGCTTGGTTTTTCTTAACACAGATGCTGCCAGGGGCCAGGCTGGTAATTGACAGGTTAAAAATAAGACCTCATCCCAAGTTCCAGGCTGCCAAGACTGCAGATCAGTGTGTCAAGGAGGCATTGGACTTTCGTGTGAAATCTGATTTTTAAATTTTAGCAGCTAATTTTGGGGAACAAAGGAAAACTATAACTGAACAAAGTTAAGTCTGATGGCCACTGGTGGGGAAGTACCATTCCTTATCACCTGGCCAGTTGTCACTGATAGGATCTCCTCCTGAATCTTAGAACGTCAGGGAGAGTGGCCGGCTGGCTGGCCTGCTTGCTGGCTGGCTGGCCGGCCTTTGTGTTCTGGAAAAGGAAAGAGCTACACTTGGGGAAAAGGAAGCGGAAGCTGCCCCCTGTTCCCAGAACACATACTTTCCATTTTCCTCTTTGGTCATCCTGAATTCTGGAATCCTCTGGCAGTTAGTTTATCCACTTGCTTCCTTTCCCGAAGACTGAAGTGACCTACTACTTGAAAATATTTTCCTCTGCTTGGGTTTTTCCTTGGTGACTTCACTCAGAAGCAGATCTACCTAATAATAGCATCAGAAGTCAAGAGGAATAAATCAAGCAGCTGGTCTGTTCCCTAGAAGAGATGCTACAGCTCCTAAATATGGGCTGTCCCCAGAGACCACGAGGGGGCCCAGCTCACAACAGGGCTCTGGTCACTGAGAGAGGATGGAGGTCCTGGGACACTCTGTTCACCCTGTACCATTCTCAGGCCCCATCCAGACTAAAGTTCATAAGCTGTGGCACATACCACCCCATCCCCGGGACAAGCACACAGCCCAGAAAGGCAGCAGGCACACTCTGGCAAGGGCAACCCTCTCTTCCTAGATCCTCAAAGACAGCGTGATCTCAATTTTGACTCGGAGCTGCATGAGGCCTACACCCTGTCTGCAAAGAACAGTGAGGTCTTTGGTTTGAGGTCCTTGACCAGGAAGATTCTCAGGTCCACCATCATTCCTTGTCCGCTGCCATTCCAGACGTTTCTAATGACTCTCTCACGTCCCTCGGTATTTCAATTCCCAGTGGGAAAACAGCTGCAATAGTCTAAGAGAAGCAGAAACCTTCTCTAAGCTATGTAGTCAAGAAGGGGACTCTTGTGTGGACCAAGTGCAAAGGCCCTTTGTGTAGAAAATGTAGTAACATATACGGATATTACTGTTGTGTTTATGGGGTTCGTGCTCTGCCAGTGCCACGGTCCTGAGTTGCCTCATGGTATATCTCAACAAACAGATGTTAAGTCTGTGGCCTAAGGGGAAGAGTGACGGAAAGACATCTCGCTTCCTACTTCAGCGGGCAAGCAGACTACCCGGGTAATGGTTTGAGCATGCTCCCCAGTTATGTCCCTTTGGACACTAACAGAGGCAGAATGTGTCCTGTTTGCTCCTCTGGAAGAGGGAGCTCAGTACCGCTAGCTCTGAGCTAGCCCTGTGAGATCCTCCTACCGCAGAGGAGGAAGGCAGGGGCCACGGAAGCACCCGCTGCCACTAGCAGGGCCCCAAGTTGACAGATACAGGAGGAACGGCAATGAGTCAGACTGTTTATGAAAGTCACACATCCCCATCGACGTCAGGATGACCCGGGCCTCATGTTCTGAGGGTGACGCATCTTGTTCAGACTTGGGGTTCACTGGTGTGCCTCTGGCAACCCATTTCCTGTGCCTACAGCGGTCTACACGTGAACATCAGCATGGCTGCTGGACTGAGACCGGGAAGGGCCAGTCAAGAGAGGGAAGCTGGCTGACTCACGGCCCAGGTGGGAGCTGCTTCTGCCGGGACAGGCTGCTGAAGTGTCTTCAGACTGAGGCCAGGGATTTCTGGTTCTCAGCAAGTCTGCACTGTGTTACAGAGTGCCGTTAGCCACGGGGAACGCGGCACTATCTCTCAGAAATATGAATTGCTCCAGTGTGTTTTGCTTGGAAATAATTTTCTAAATATAGCTGTGTGATCCGCCTGTAAGCCCTTCCTCAAAAGTTTCCTTGTTAGAAATTCTTTAGGCAGGAGTTCCCAAGGCTCAGCCTTGGAGTTAGAATTCTTGTCCCTTCTGCTCGTCCACCTGAGTCTCTGGGCTTTTGCCCTTGTAACCTGAGGGTTTCTTCACCTCAGAGGCTCTGAATGGTGCAGGAGTGCACAAAAGGCCTTGGTTCAGAATCAGATTTCCTTCTGCAAGCCGCGTGTGAAAGGGGAGCGAAGGTGACATTTGAGCTCCTTCCGCCTCCTGTGGCGAACTTCCTTTCCGAAGCCTGGCTTTCTAAATGTCATCTTCCAGCCAGGATAAAGTAGTCTGCGGTGCACGCACATGGCCTCTCAAGGAACCTGTGCCCTAACAGAGGTGATCATGGCAGCCCAGGGCGCCCTGGCTTGGCATGGGACTGCCCGCTTGCGGCCTCTCTGCCAGGCTCCTGCATCTGAACACCCACATGTATGCTCAGGAGTGGCTTGGGTGTCCTCTGGCAGGGAGGCCTTCCCTTCCCCCACTCTTCCTGGAAAGGTGAGACTAGGAGCAGGTGGAGGAAGAGGATGGCAGGCCTTGCCACGCTGCCTTTCCTGGGTTTCCTCTCCTGCAGGCCTGCGCGGTTGGGCACTCAGAGAGCAAACAGAACTTTCGAGAGGCTGAGTGTCCCTGCCTGTAGCAAGCCCCACACAGGCAAAGTTCTCCTTTGACTTTGAGAACAACTTATTGTTGGCTGATGGTATCGGCCAAGTGGTATTTCCATTTTACACAGAGAAAAGTGAAGCTCAGACAGGTCTTGTCCCGGACCATCAGCCAGGACTAGCAGGATCTCAACCCAAGTTCATCTGGCTACAAAAGGACATGTTACAAGCTACAAAGGAGGCAGCCGAGCAGAATGACGCAGGGACACTCAACAGACTTGTCATTTACCGTCTCAAAACCTTGGTCAAATTGACTAACCTGTTTACCTCTGTGTTTACATCTGTAAAATGGGATCTTGAGAGCACCTCCGTGACAAGTTGATATAAGCTTAGCATATATTCATTGTACGTGTCAATACTTACTGTTGCATCTGCCTTAATACACATGAGCTGATTATTACTGGTCCCACATGCTGTGGCTCTGGCCCCTAAGCCTGTGAAATTCTGCTTAGGGTGTGTGTTGGAAGTACACCCCGTTCATCCTTCTTGTCTAAGAGATCGATCCCTAAGACTGAGTACTGGGCCCTCAGTAAATTTCCACCCTCCGTAGCTTAGCCTTGTTTTTTTTTTTTTTTTGCATTTACCAAAGTAAAAATAAAATCTCTGGGGAGACGGAGAAGCGGGGGGTGTTGGGGAGGGTTGTGGGGACAGCCATGGTGCCTGCCTCCCTTTCCCAGACAAAGCTAAACGTCCTTTGCCTTTTTCCATGAGGAAGTGTCCGGGAGAGGAATGAGCCCCCCTTTGCTCTTCCTGGTGGCCACTCCCAGTTAGTTTCCGGCTATTGTTACTTCCCTCTCAGCCCTGCTGTATTATTGCCTTTGGAGAGGAGCGGAGGCCACCAACTCCAGTGCAGCGTGGGCTCTGTGTGGTCTGCATTCCTCTGTCTCCTGCTCTTCACTGCCATTATTTTTAGTTCTGGGAGGAGGAGGGAAAAAGTCAAGTGGTGACCTTCACACCAGAGACAGCAATCGCTGGGCCCGCCTGGCAAGGATGCCCAGGAACATGAAGGATACCTCAGTTCTTGGGTGACGACAACAAAGATTGGTTTGCAGGGATCGAGGGCCCCTTTGGTGGCAGATCAGGAAAAGTCAGTCTGGGGAAGATGACCCGAAGCCAGGTCTCTGGTGGGAGAGCTCTCTTTGCTGCTGTCCCTAGTGTCCTGGTGTCACGTGATGGCTGTCAGTGAAGACATCCCGGAGTCCCAGAGCCAGATGGGAAGGGGAGAAAATAGCCTGAAATCCAAAACCTTTTTGATCTCAAGTATTTTAGATAAGGGGGCTGCACAACCTGGTGATAGACAGGTTGGAGACAGGAAGATGGCATGCTCTGTGGGGTCTCGGCATGCAAGAGAAAGGGCGTGAGGAGTAAGTGTAGGGGGATCTCCACAGTGACCCTGTGTTTATGGTGAGTGGTTGGGAGCCGTGATGGCACTCGTCAGGGGCAGGCCTGTCCTTGCCAGCTGTGTCCAAGGCCTTTTCCCAGGGTTCTGGATGATAGGGAGGGAGGAAGAGTGGCTGGTGGAGCATCCTGAGCAACAGTCTGGTTACTTCTGCCTTTGGTGTAGAACCAGAGCCTTGAGTTGCAACAGAAAAAGGTAGCTAAGCAGGCGGGGCCTACTGGAGAGCTACACAGAGGCTCCCTGTCTCTGCCCAGACTGTGCTGCTAGGAGTACGCTGGCCAAGTGGCCACCCCTCAGCAAAGAGATGCCGTCCAGGCCTGCAGCAGTCAAGGATTGTTGCAAACCGAGACTAACCATCCTCCTTCCCTGTCCGGGGCCAGCAACAGAGTCTGAAGGAGATACGGGATGAGTATCCCTAATCCAAAATATTTCCAATCCTGAAACGTTCTGAACATCTACAGGGACACAACACATGGGAAATTGTATCCCTGATTCACTATCAAAATGCAGGTGGCACTAAAAATGTACCAGGTCACCTTCGGGCTCTGGGAATGAGGTGTGTATGAAACAAAAGGAGTTTCTTGTTTAGACTTGGGTCCCACCTTCAAGATATAGCATGATGTATGTGCACACACTCTAAGACCTGAGAAAAGTTGGGGGCATATCTGGTTCCAGAGATTTTATGTAAACTGTGCTTAGCCTTCCTGGGCTCACCTCAGCTCTCTGGGTAATTCCCACCCCGCACTTGTAGTCTGTAAAGGCAGGATAGTTCTAAAAATGGCACCAAGCTGCCCCCTTGTGGGGACAATGCAAGAACTGGGCTGGGTGGGCAGGCAGTGCAGAGCCACCGAGGCTGCTTCTGTTGGTTTGAAAGTATTGTTTGTTAAAGGGGAAGGTGATTGTTTCAAGCACAGACTTACTTTTAGCCGGAGCTAACTACCTTACCAATGCCCGTGCCTTTCTTTCTCCAACCTTCTGTCCTCTAGGAGCATAGCTCATTGGCCTTTGTGGCACGGTTTCTAAGTAGGCTCCAGGAAGGGGCATTGAGTGCCCTACCTGCCTGGACCTGCCCCCCACCACCCTCTTGGGGCCCTCTGCCAGGAGATCACAATGAACAAAGTTGGCCATGAGGCCTGGGAGAAGCACCAGGCTTTTCCCCAGAGAGGGCGGGCACCCATCACTAGGGAAACCCTAGCTGCTTTTACGGAAAGACCAAAAGAAAGCGAAGGAGGGAAAAAGCATTTTTCCCAAACATGGAGAACTCAATGACTTTGTCTTTGACTTCTGTAAAAGTGGAGCAGACGGACTAACACAGAACGAGCCCTTCCCCGGCCACGTTTTTTGTCAAATGTGCCTTCCCCGCGTGTGCGTCAGCCAGGACTTTCTGGGAAAAGCCTCGGCCTCGGAGGGAGGGGAGGGCAGGTCTCTTCAGGCCTCCCCCATCTGAAAGGTCAGTCTTGTGAACAAAGTGACAAAGTGCTCGCTGTCTGTATGAGGCTGTTTTATAACCAGGAGAGAGCGACAAGGGGGGCCCGGGCATCCTGTTGGCTGAAACAAAATCTCCAGAATTAAATGGCAAAGAACTGGAAGCTCTAGTGGCCCTGGGCAAAATGGAAATACCGATGTCAGTGCTCTGAGGCTTCCACTGATGTCAGCGCCGTACCTAGCAACGCCACAGACACTGAACACGTGACTTCCCTGCATGCACACACGTGTCCTCACGCACTCACAGTCGAGCAGGAGTGTAGGAGAGTCAAGGCACAGTGAAATTTTAGGTCTTTTCCCCTCATCTCTTTTACCCTCAAAAGGAGGAGCAGGGGAGAGAACTTTCCTTTAATGGTGTCTGAAAACAAGCCGAGTTGTCAAACTATTGAAATAAATAGAGACCGTGTTGGGGGAAAGTAGTGACTAGAGGAGCGGGCCAGTGGGAAGGGGCTTTCCCAAAGAGTCTAATCTCCCTACGGAATGGACTTTGCGGACCCACAAAATATGGCCCCCTCTAGGTGATGTCAGCCATTTGGGGATCCAGCTTCATAGAGCCTCTAGACATAGATTCATGTAAGCTGTAGATTACAACCCCTTTGGGAATCAAACAACCCTCTGACAGGAGTTACCTAAGACCGTGTCCTGCATATCAGATATTTACGTTACGATTCATAACAGTAGCAAAATTACAGTTATGAAGTAGCAATGAAAGCAATTTTATGGTTGGGAGTCACCACAGCAGGAGGAACTGTGTTAAAGGGGTCACAGCGTTAGGAAGGGTGAGGACCACTGCTCTAGATGGAGGCAGGATGGAGGTACTGAGCTCTGACCGTGTTATCTGGGTCTAGCACTATGAGCCTGGGCTTGGGGATCCATAAATGGTCAGTCACACATTGGCTCACCTCATGGCCACCCCACTTGCTCTCTGGCAGTTTGGAAGTGCCCGGTGGATTATTGCCAGTACACTGTGTCTTGGAGGGGAAAAAAAATAAAACAAACAAAAAAAAATCAGAAGACAAAGTGAATCCTTATGGCTTGCCTGGACTCGGCCACGTGCAGAGCAGAGCACGTTGGCGGGGGGGGGGGTCAGTATCACCAGGAACTCCATGGGACCATAGGGGTACCCAGTCACAGTGGGGACACTGAGGTCTCTACTTGTCCATCCTGGAAGAAATAAGGTTGATTCTATTCATCAAGCCCCAAGGCTTGGCGGCTCTCAGCTTCTTCACCCCGCCTCTGTAAACAGAGTCCAGCACTGTAGGATCTAGGCAGTGTTTGGACAATGTCTGACGGTGAGCGACAGCTTGTCATTTCAGCTCTTCCCTTGTGGAGTGGTGAATCCCAAACCTGGCAGAGGACTCATCAAGCAGGCACTGGGAGGAGGGCAGTCAAGGACCTACCAGGACAGCGGTGTCTGTTTCCAGGAGATTCGCTCCTCTGAAATAGCCTAGACATGGCTCTGCTGAGGCTGAGCCCCTTGACAGCCCTGGTGAGCCCTGCGGCAGAGCTCACACCTGCCTGGTGGAAAGGTCACATTCCTCTGCCCTCCCTGCCTGGACATTCCTACCACATTTTGGACAAGGGGCCCTTCATTTTCATTTTGTACCAAGCCCTTGCTAATAGCTATTTGAAAGAAGTGGGGGAGAGACCCCACATCCCCAGTGCAGTGCTGGGAGCACCGTGCCTTTTCTCACCCTTGATCATACTATTTCTTTTCTGACTGCTTTCCTTGTTTAAGGCATTACCCCTCTGTAGCATATCTACAGATGTCTGAAGGCCAGAGGGTGGCCTGCCCCAGGAGCTGTCCACCTCCCCTGAAGCCCACACTAACATACAAAAATCAGACCCTGCCCAGGCTTTCTCCATGGACCCAGCCAGGACTGAGGCAGGCCCTCAGTACAGTGGGGCCAGAGAAGAGAGTGACAAGACCCAAGGTGACTTGGTGTTCTGGAAGTAGAAGCCCAGCTGCTTCTGAGGCTGAAGCTCATAGGAAAGAGGAAGAAGAAAATGTGGGTCGGGCTTTGGCTGTCTTGAACTCTCTTAAGCTGCCCCTCTCTCCTGCTGGCAGATCCAGTGGCTCAGGGTGTAGGTGGCTCTGCTGGTCGGACTTGCCGCTGCTGCTGGCCAACTTGTTATTCTCTGTCTCTCTCTCTCTCCTCCTGTGACATTCCCACACCTCAAGTGTGAAGAGGGCTGAGATCTGTGGGCCTCCTGTGTTTTTCTTGTTATGTTTGTTTCATTGGGGGTGTTTGTTTGTTTGTTCATCCCACTACAAATCCCTCTTCACGATCTCTGGATTTTTTTTTTAGCTTCAAGTTAAGAACAAGCTGTGGCATCAAGAGTAACTTTAGCGGCTTCAGCAGTTTTGCGTCTCAGGCAGGTCTCATGCATCTTAGGGGTTTTAAAAACCGCATTCCCCAGCCTGGCTGTTTTCTGATCCTTTTGAACCAAATTTAACTGGACAAGTCAGGACCCTCCTGTTCTTTGTACAACCCCAAGGTCTGGCCGGGTAAGAAATGATCCTGCCAGCATGTGGATACAGGGCAAGGCCCAGCCGGGGCCGGTTTGATCAAGAGGACTACAATCTAGAGATTGGTTCAGCTCAAGTTGCTTAAGGAATTACCTGAAGGCTTCATGCCTGTGATTTAGTTGACTTAAGTACCTGTCATGAAATTAGAGTGGAATCCCTGGTCCCCAGCAGTCCTGCATCCTTTCCCTTCTCGGTGAACCCACCAGCATCAGCATCATTTGTGGCACTCCCCTTAAGGTCCACAGTGAGCGCCCGTGCACATTGTACATACACAAACCCTTCCCGAGCCTGCAAGCACACATCCGATCCCACCCGGCAGAGTGTAGACTTTTTTTATTTATTTATTTATTTATTTATTTATTTATTTATTTATTAAGGATTTCTGCCTCCTCCCCGCAACCGCCTCCCATTTCCCTCCCCCTCCCCCGATCAAGTCACCCTCCCTAATCTGCTCGAAGAGCAATCAGGGTTCCCTGACCTGTGGGAAGCCCAAGGACCGCCCACCTCTATCCAGGTCTCCTAAGGTGAGCATCCAAACTGCCTAGGCTCCAGAGTGTAGACTTTATGTCACTCGGTGACTGTGCTGGAAGGTGTACCAGCCCCAGAATGGGACATCACCAAGGTTTGGTGGCGGCTAGAGGCATGTCACGAAGGCTCTGGGCTCGTCCACTAAGGGAGCAGCCAGAGTCCCCTCCTTTGTGTTTGTCCCCAGTGCTAGCTGTCACAAGTCTACACAAGGGCACAAATGGAAGAGGCCCTCACTGTGGACAGGCACAGAGGACGGACTGAAGGTTCTCAGTGTGACCTGATTCTTGCTAGCAAGGGAGAGACTAAGACAGTGGTTCTCAACCTTCCTAATCCAGTTCCTCATGTGTGGTGACCCCCGGCCATGAAATTATTTTCCTTGCCACTCCATAACTGTAATTTTGCTACTGTTACGAATAGTAATGTAATTATCTGATATGCAGGATGGTCTTAGGCAACCTCTGTGGAAGGGTCATTTGACACCCCACCCCCACAAAAGGGTTGTGACCTACAGGCTGAGAACTGCCAGACCAGGGGAAATGACTCACTGAGCTGGGGTGCTTCATCTGTAAGGCAGATAAAAATATTCCTGTCGCCACCAGGCTTTGTGAAGGTGAGCGTAGGGCCACAGGACCCCAGCCTGCCACAAGCACCCATACAGCAAGCCCCATACTGGCTGGGGCTGGTGCCTGTGTTTGCATGTCTACTGCCATGAGTTCTGCCATCTGCCACTGGGTGGGTGGGGAGTGAGTGTGTGTGACAGAAGCCATGCCAGCTGGCAGTGGGTCCCCTGCGCTGTCATCCTCAGCAACCCCAGTAACACCATTAAGCTCATCATGCAGGAGGCTGACTCAGGCCAGCGAGCGAGGCATAAGTAACAAGTCACTGTAGAGCTGTTCATGGTCCACCAGCCGGCTTCCTCAGAGTCACATGGAAGGACCTGATGCCCAGAGAGGTCAGAAAGATCCGTCATGCATTGGAGCTTTTCGGGACACTCAGGGAGGGTCCACGGGAGTCCACGGAGGCTGTGGTGATTAGGAGGTGACAAAGGAACAGACGGGACATGCTCTCTCACTCGGGGGGAGGCTTCTGGAGTCACGTGGGAAGATCAAAGCCTGGGTTGGTGGTCTGAGTTCAAATAGGATCTCTGCTGGGAGAGAACCAGGGCTAAGCAGTTCTGTCTCTGGGTGGAATTCGTCTGGTTGTGCGTGCCTTCCTGTCCTAGCTGGGAGAAGAGGCCTTGAACCTTTCTCTGGCACAACAGTACGGCTTCCTGCACAACATGCTTGGAGGGGAAGCTGCCCCCGGTCTGGAGAGCTGCTTTTCCTCCTGGAAGTGGATCAGGATCTCCTGGGAGTGGCTCAGGCTGCTGACTGCTGACGGGGTGCTGTGCTTCCCAGATGGTCATGAGGTCCTGAGTCTCTGTCTCCTGCCCCGTCATCTGTCCCTACTCCTGCAAGCCAGGAAGGGTGGTGCCGACTCGCTGCAGCCTCTTTCCTTGTGTCCTCTGCCAGCAGAGTGTCAGGCTCTCTGGGACAAATACACAGCAGCTCTTACAGTGGGGTGTTCCACTAGCCTGCATCTGGTCTCTATGCTAGGACCACCTGGCCTGGCCGTTGGGCCCTTACTCATGTTGCTTCCTAAAGGAGGCTGTGTGGGAAAGGCAAAGCTAATGGGCATCTGTTGGCCTCCTCAGCTCAGATGTGGAAAGACTCTGGAGCCCCCAGACCTTGGGGGTTCACTTTTTGGCTCCCTGCTCATGGGCACCTTCTGCACACACTGACCCCCCGCCCCCCCCCATCTCCAGGCTCCATGTCAGCCAGAGAGCTGGCTCCAGTTGTGACAAGTCTGGCTGTCATTGTCTTCTCCAGAGCCTGTCCTCAGCTGGACAACCTCCAGACCCTTGCTTTCCTAGAAGGTGTGTGTGTGTGTGTGTGTGTGTGTGTGTGTGTGTGTGTGTGCGCACATGCATGCATGCACGCAGGCTCATGTGTGTATGTGTGTGCACACGCACATGTGTGTTGAGTTGGGGGAGTCTCACTGTATCATCTAGTCCAGACTCCAGCTTTTGTGCGTGTGTGACCCTCCTGTGTCAGTCTCCTGAGTAGAAGGGACTACAGGTGTGGACCACCCCACCTGGTACTCAACAGTCACCTATGAATGGCCCCTCTGCGGAGTTCTTCATTGGTGTTCATTTACCGTAACACCTATAGATAAAATGCGCAACAACACCTTGCTGCTGGGTGACAGGGACCCTCTAGCCCGAGATCACTGCGTTTGGTACGCTGCTGGGTGACAGGGATCCTCTAGCCCGAGATCACTGCGTTTGGTATGCTGCTGGGTGACAGGGACCCTCTAGCCCGAAATCACTGCGTTTGGTATGCTGCTGGGTGACAGGGACCCTCTAGCCCGAGATCACTGCGTTTGGTACGCTGCTGGGTGACAGGGACCCTCTAGCCTGAGATCACTGCATTTGGTACAAGGAGGTCGTTTTCCAGAGTCCTAGTATGCGTGAGTCCCAAGAGCTGTCTGCCCGTCACTAGACAGATGAAGAAGCCGAGACACTGTGGGGGAGGACATACAAAAAAGGAGCAGTGTGTGCGGTGTGTGTGTGTGTGTGTGTGTGTGTGTGTGTGTGTGTGTGTGTGTGTTTAACTGTTCCCTGCTGAGGAAGGGTCTGGGTTAAAGAGCACTGAATTGGGAGCACTTGGCTTGTCTTCTTCACCTACCTCTGAACAGCCACTAAGAAATCCCTTGAGCTCCTTGTTCAACCTGTTTGCAAACTGTGGCAAAGCTGCTTGTGAGTGTGCCTGCCACACAGCCAGCAAGGTGTTTGGAACCCACCTATGCCTGAGGTGTGAGTGTGACTCCTCAGGCCCAGTGGCCATGGGCATCCAGTTACCTGCTCTAAATCTCTCTGATTGGAACACAGTGCTTGCGTCTGTCACTCAGAGCGCTCTGTTTGCTGCTTTTCAGAGCAAGTCATGGAGGAAGATAAAGAATATGGTGCAGTGGTCCCCCTTCGTCATGTCCTTCAAGAAGAAGTACCCCTGGATCCAGCTGGCAGGACATGCAGGTAGTGGGCTCGGCTCCCCTAGGGAGGTACCTGGTGGATGTGGGAGGTGGGGAGGCTGGTGCCAGGTGCTCCAGGAGACGACAGCCCTAGAACAGACCCTGGAAGAAGGTGTGGCCTTTACATTGCCTTGTGGACAGGTGATCTTCCAAAGTTCTTCCCACTCCATCCCCAAGAACATACTCATCTCCCCATCCTGTCCCTAATGCACCCAGTCTTCCCTTGTTTCTCAAGCCAACACAGCTTCAGATCGAGCCTTTGTGGCTTGTTTACCCTTGGTGATACTGGACAGAGGCAAAGCTAAACCACTTGAGTGAGCAGCCGCTGTGTACGCCTGCATTACCATGCTTTAGGGGCTACAATATCCGTGGAGATACAGTCTCTATAGGAAAACACTTGAGTTGATGGGAGTTGCAGCTACGTCACCCCATCGTCACCAAGGTGCTGGCGGAGTCAGCTAGACCCCATATGGAGCCTTTTATCATGTATTGTCCTCTAGGAACGCCTCTATAGCCACTCCATAGCCTTCATGACTTCATGGCCCTGCGGGTTCTTTTCAGGCCAACACAGGCTGAGACCAAGACATAAATGGACACCCTTTGTGAATATTCCCTGAGGGTGTGGTCCTGAAGGAGCACTGCCCAGACGGCCTGGGCCCACTCTGTCCCATGTCCAGGCACTGAGTTTTTTCTCCTAAGACTTGGGGACACCTGCTTGGTAAAGAAGTAGGGCTAAGGTGGGGGTGCTTGTAGCAATACTGAGGAATAGAACTATGCACAGCCCTGTTGAAATCTTCAGTTGTGAGAAGCCTGGAGTCAGAGGAGACATAGAACAGCCAGGGTTACAGTCAGTGAGCGGGTGACCAGGATTCAAAGTCTACAAATGGCCACACCTTCAACCCTGGGCTTAGCCGATATTGTAGCCTGCAATGGGTGGGGGACAGTTCTGATGCAGCTCCCAAGGGATTGTTGCAAGAGGTGGGAATGGGGGGGTCCCCAGATATCCATGACTTCCATTGAGGCTAGAGGCTCTCCTCCTACTTGCTCTGCAGGGAGCTTCAAGGCAGCTGCCAATGGCCGCATCCTAAAGAAGCATTGTGAGTCTGAGCAGCGCTGCCTGGACCGGCTGATGGCTGACGTGCTGAGACCCTTCGTGCCCGCCTACCATGGGGACGTGGTGAAGGATGGGGAGCGCTACAACCAGATGGATGACCTGCTGGCTGACTTCGATTCGCCCTGCGTGATGGACTGCAAGATGGGCATCAGGTGAGCCAGGCTCCTTGGTGCATATGCCCCTCCCCATCGTGCCCGGCTGTGTAGGGCTCTGCCCTGCCAAGAGCTTCTCTTCTCTAGTGAGCAGGAGAAGGCCCTGGCTGGGTGCTGAGCCTCTTGGGGAGCAGGCAGAAGGAGCTGCACACTAGTCAGGTAGGGTGGGTAGCCAACAGGGAGGAAGCAAGACAATGACCTCTTGGTAAGTGAACTGCAGCGGAGAAAGGAATGGAGAGGGACCACGGAGCTGGTTTATAGTACATGTTAACTTCAAAAAAGAAAAGGAACTGCCACTGGGGTGCAGTTATAGATGGAGTCTGGGAGCTACCGAGGCCCCTGTGGTAGGTGACAGGTGGGCCTGAAGTGACTCCAGAGAACTCCAGAGCCTGAAGGGCCATAAAGCCTCTGGCAGAAGTGGACACTACCTCTACCTCCAGGCCGTCATTGTCAGCCTCTGAGGTGTCCAGTACTGCATGCTCACCCCAGAGAGCCTGATTTCCACTGAACAGTGGTCTGAGCTCAGAGCTAAAGCCTGTATCTGATTTGATCTATTTCTTTAGCATGTGGGTGGGTGTGTATGAGTGTGGTTGTGTGCGTGCGTGCGTGTGTGTGTGTGTGTGTGTGTGTGTGTGTGTGTGTATGCTGTGCATTTGGAGGCTAGAGTTCAACCTTGGGTCTTGTTCCTCATCTCTCATGACCTTGGCTTCTCTGATTAGGTGGGCTGGGTTGCCTTCTAGTCCCAGGCAGCCACCTGTCTCCACTCGCCCAGCCCCAGGATGACAAGTGCTTGCCGCTACGCTTTACCCAGGTGGCCAGCCCTTTACCACCTAAACTGTCTCCCCAGCCCATCAAATGTTGTTTCTTAAATGAAGAGATTGAGGAGGAAGGCTCGGCGTGCTTGGGTTCAGCCAACAACAGATCCTTTCTCATTCCTGGGAGTTCTGTCCTAAAATCAGTCCCTGCCAGCTGACCGAGACGTGTCCCTTTCCCTCGTTCCCAGAGCAGGGCTGGGGTCATGGAGAAACACAGGCCCTGCTGTTAGTTCATCCTCATCACTGACTACCTCCTCCTCCACTCCGAAGCCCTGCATGTCTTGTCCCCCAGGGAGCTAGGGTGGGTGAGGGAGAAAGCAGAATGTCCCTGTAGCCGACACATGGCCTCAGATCTCGGGCTGTCTTATTTCTGTCTCCAGAAAATTCTTTCCACGATACATTGGAATATGCCCACTTAAGCAGAGGCCCGGCCCTTCCTTCCAACATGGGAAGCCCAGGCTCAATCTGCCTGTAGGAGAGGGAGGTAGGCGCATGCACGGTCCCCCTGGGTGCTCTTGCTGGTGCCCAGACAGGTGCAGCTATACCCAAAAGCACTGCCTGGGCCTTCTGCCTTGTGTGGCTGACTGTTCCCTGGGGAACTGCCAGGGGCAGGGTACCCATCCCTTCGGGCTTCCCTTGTCTCCTAGCCTGTTAGCTTCTCTCTCTTTGTGCCTCAGAACTCTTCTGTCTAAAGGGACTTAGTTAACCCTATGGGGTTAAGGAAGGGGTCTCCCTGGAAGCAGCACTCACCCTAGCTCTACCTTCCCCATACACAGACCCTAAGGTCTGTGCACTCTGTACTCTGAGCACAGTACTAGGTGCCTCAGTCATACCGTCCCAGCACTCCCCACACCAGCCACACCGTCCCAGCACACACCACACCAGCCACACCATCCCAGCACGCCCCACACTAGCCACACCGTCCCAGCACGCCCCACACTAGCCACACCGTCCCAGCACGCCCCACACTAGCCACACCGTCCCAGCACGCCCCACACTAGCCACACCATCCCAGCACGCCCCACACTAGCCACACCGTCCCAGCACGCCCCACACTAGCCACACCGTCCCAGCATGCCCCACACCAGCCACACCACACCGTCCCAGCACACACCACACCAGCCACACCACACCGTCCCAGCACTCCCTACACCAGCCACACCACACCGTCCCAGCACACACCACACCAGCCACACCACACCGTCCCAGCACGCCCCACACCAGCCACCATACCCCACACCAGCCACACCGTCCCAGCACACACCACACCAGCCACACTGTCCCAGCACGCCCCATACCAGCCACACCACACCATCCCAGAACTCCCCACACCAGCCACACCACACCGTCCCAGCACACACCACACCAGCCACACCACACCGTCCCAGCACGCCCCACACCAGCCACACCACACCGTCCCAGCACGCCCCACACCAGCCACACCACACCGTCCCAGCACTCCCCACACCAGCCACACCGTCCCAGCGCATCCCATATCAGCCACACCACACCGTCCCAGCATGCCCCACACCAGCCACACCACACCGTCCCAGCACGCCCCACACCAGCCACACCACACCGTCCCAGCACGCCCCACACCAGCCACACCACACCATCCCAGCACGCCCCACACCAGCCACACCACACCGTCCCAGCACACACCACACCAGCCACACTGTCCCAGCACGCCCCACACCAGCCACACCACACCATCCCAGAACTCCCCACACCAGCCACACCACACCGTCCCAGCACACACCACACCAGCCACACCACACCGTCCCAGCACGCCCCACACCAGCCACACCACACCGTCCCAGCACGCCCCACACCAGCCACACCACACCGTCCCAGCACGCCCCACACCAGCCACACCACACCATCCCAGCACGCCCCACACCAGCCACACCACACCATCCCAGAACTCCCCACACCAGCCACACCACACCGTCCCAGCACACACCACACCAGCCACACCACACCGTCCCAGCGCATCCCATATCAGCCACACCACACCGTCCCAGCACGCCCCACACCAGCCACACCGTCCCAGCACGCCCCACACCAGCCACACCGTTCCAGCACTCCCTACACCAGCCACACCACACCATCCCAGCACGCCCCACACCAGCCACACCACACCGTCCCAGCACTCCCCACACCATCCACACCATCCCAGCACGTCCCACACCAGCCACCATACCCCACACCAGCCACACCGTCCCAGCACTCCCCACATCAGCCACACCACACCGTCCCAGCGCATCCCACACCAGCCACACCACACCGTCCCAGCACTCCCCACATCAGCCACACCACACCGTCCCAGCACGCCCCACACCAGCCACCATACCCCACACCAGCCACACTGGGAGGGTAGGCTATGCTCTCAGTTGAGCAGGAGTCTCCATGGATACCGTCCCAGGTAGTAGCATAGTATTGGTGTCCCCAGGACCTCAGCTGTGGCCTGCCTTCACTGGACATGCCAGGGGTCCAATCTCCACAGAGCTCCCTGGAGTGGCAGGCTAGTCCTCTTTGGATCATAACTTGTGGCTTTCTCCCAAATGCAGTAGCACAGAAACATAGCCCTCTGTGCCTGTACTGAGATGAGGGGTCCGTGGTTGTCACCAGCGCATGGCCTGTCCTTGCTGCAGAAAGAGGCTGGGACACAGGTTCTTGTCAAACACCAAGTCTCAGGGAGGGCATGAGGTTTATAAAAACAGTGGGAAGGCCCACCAGCAGAGCCGGGCTTAGTCATGGTGGGTAAGAGGTGGTGGCACTGAGGGAAGTCATTGGACCCTGGAGGCATCTTACACCGGGTGTTCCCGAGATCTGGCTCCAAGTGAACAGGCGCTCACACTGCTCGTAGGCATCCTTGCATCTATTACTTCCCATTCACTGTGTCTGTGTCTTCTGTCATCCTGACCTATGGCTGCTTCCCAGCCCCTGAGCTCTGCAAAAGCTGCCCGCGCCTCGGCCTGATGATGCTTGTTGGTCTCCCATGGACTTGCCACCTCCCTTTCTTTCTCTTGAGTCAGCCTCAGATTCCGGCCATCAGGGGACAGGTCTAGTGACCCCAGATCTACTCTTCGGGCTCCAGAAGTTGGCGAGCAGGTCTCCACTCCCCTACAAGGGATGGAGCCCAGGCCTTCCCTCTGCAGCGGGACAGTGATAGGCACCCAGTGGGTCCTCTAATAGACCTATTGCCCAGCTAGTATCCATTGGGAACATCCCTTCCAAGCTCCCTTCTGTGCCTGAGGAGCTACAGACTCTGCCTCACTGAAGCTGTGGGGGCCGCTCTGGAGAAAGATCCGTGTGGATATGGCTGTAACTTTGGTGTCTGCTTCCTGTTTAAGGCGCTACCGAGAACCTGTTTGCAGAAGTGTGGCTACTGCCTGCCCAGCAGGCCTGGGTTGCACCCTCGGGAGTGTAGGGCCTGAGTTCCTCCCCCACAATGCACAGGTCCACTGACAACTTGGTATCTGTGTGCACGGTGGTGTGTTGCACGCATGAGTACATGGGTGTGCACACATGCAAGGACCCAACCAGAGCTACACACTACCATCTTCCCAAATAGCCGGGACCCGTTTACACACGTGTATCCCAGGGAGTTGGGGATTTTATTACAGTGTAAATACCAAAGGGTGCAGGGCTTTCGGAAATCATCTTCTTTGTACGATGAAGATTTTGGGTCTGTCTGTTCTGGGACCCAGACTGGCATTCTGAGAAAGATGTGGAGGGGGGTATTGGGACAGTGCCTGGGGGGCAGGGGAGAAGAGTGGGCAGGAGAGAAGGGAGGGTGCCTCTGAGGGCAGCTTACACCCACGCAGGGTGCAAGGGGCCCACTTCCCCATCCTGCAGCTAACTGCTGACTGCTGCCTCATGGGGCCCTGGGCAGCATGCACACGGCTGAGAGGATTATAACAGGGGAACAGTCGGGGTGAGTCATGTTTCCAGTTGGAGGTGGTGATGGAAGTTTGGGAAGGTAGTGCGGGGACCAGGATTGGTACCCAGAATTCTGGACCAAGGACTCTGCTCCAGGCTGCTCTGAGCCTGGCCTGTCTCTCTCTGTCACTTCTCCCAGGAGCTTAGTGTTCTCACTGTTTAGCCTGCAGATTCCACTTACAGCAAAGGGAAGCGAATGAGGTCATTCATGATACCTGGTAGTCTCCCCGGTATCAGAGGCTTAGTGACCTGGTGTGGCAGATTTATCTCTGAGACACAGATGGGCTACAGAGACCTGAGCAGCCCTCTCCAGTATAGGTCATCTCTGCTCCTCTCCAGTATAGGTCATCTCTGCTCCTCTCCAGTATAGGTCATCTATGCGCCTCTCCAGTATAGGTCATCTCTGCTCCCTCTACAGTATAGGTCATTGCAGCTCCCACTTATGCTGCCCTTGGTGCTTAGAAGAACCCCTGCAAAAAAAAAAAAAAAAAAAAAAAAAAAACAGATGCAACCCAGTCTCGGGCTGCATGAGGACAGGAAGACAGGTTGGAAGGACAGAAATCTTGATTTCCAGGTTGCCAGGCCACAACAGAGTGTCAAGAGGGAACCCCGCCCTCTGTCTCTTTGCCACAAGTGGAGCACTGTCCTGACACCTACAAAAGGCCTCTTGGAGGGGACTCCTGAGCTTATCAGGCCTTCACAGGGCCAGCATCAAGGTGCTCTGAGAGCCTTGGGGACAGCCTTCCTCAATCAGCTCAAACAGTGTATGTGGCTTTCCCAGTGGATATGCCTCATCTTAGATGTTGCTATCTTGACCATTGTCCTGGTACCAGATGCAGCCAGCTCAGGTCTTCACTCCCCAGACAGTCCATGGCTACAGGGAGCTGCAACCCAGCCCCAGAACTCACGCCCTTCTTCTCCCATGCAGGACATACCTTGAGGAAGAACTCACCAAGGCCCGGAAGAAGCCTAGCTTGCGGAAGGACATGTACCAGAAGATGGTTGAGGTGGACCCTGAGGCCCCCACTGAGGAGGAGAAAGCCCAGAGGGCTGTGACCAAGCCACGTTACATGCAGTGGCGAGAGACTATCAGTTCCACGGCTACCCTGGGCTTTAGGATCGAGGGCATTAAGGTGAGACCTGTGATGTGTGGTCTGAGGATGCTGAGGCCTCTCAGTTCTCCGTGGCAATGAGGACCTGGGGGTGCTGGAGTCTGTAAGGTTCACCTATACAGGCCTAAGTGTGGACAGCCAGCCTCAGGGGTGCTGGCCCATTCTGCAGCCAAAGCTGCAGGTGGGCTGACTGTGAAAGGCCATCAGACCCTTCACACACATCGGGTAGGGGTGGCTTATTTCTAGAACTGTAAAGAAAACCCTACATAGGAGCCAGCATATATGCCTGCCACATGAAAGATGTTGGCTCCCTGCCAGTGAGGTACCAACAAGAAGAGGTGTGTGACTAGCTGGGATCGCCTTGGAAACCTCATCCTCCATCCTTTCCTCTTGGGTGCCCTGAAAAGGAGTTCAGAAGACTGTCCTTGTCCCTATGTTCCAGTCCATGTCCCTGACTATTAGATTTGCAAGACCTAGCTGGGAGCAGGCAGAGGGAATACAGACTCCTCATTGTCAGACCAGGTGGCCATCCCTCCAGGGACCCTGGTCCCCCCTTTCTCTGCCCAGGCTTGGTCCGCCTGACCCCCTCTCCAGCGTGGAATCAGAGTTAGGTAACTGAAATGAGTCAGGTTCCTGCAGCCTTCTCTCACAGAGCGTGGAGATGTGAGTTCCTGTGATCACCAGTGTCTCACTGGCTTCTAGAGCTGGGGAACGGAGAAAGCCGTTCTTCTGAAACCAGCCTTCCTTCCTGGCAGTATCCAGCTCTCAGACTAGATGCAAATTGTATACACGTGTCCTCTCCATCTGTGGCCTGTCTGAACAGCACACCCTGGCACCTCTCACCCTGGCATGGTCCTCTCCTGGCCGCGGGATCGCACAGCCAACAGCATCCACTGGCAGGGAGAGGCCAAATGCCTGCGCCGGCATCTGCCCTCCCTTGTCCTGGTTGGCAGGGAGGCCCCATGAGGAAGGTTCCGCTGAGGTTCCATACCCTCCACCATTCCCTCAGAACCAGCTGCCTGCTGTCTTCCTGCAGCAAGCCTCCCTGAAGTTACAGCTGTCAGCTGTTTCCAGCCGAAGGCAAATGGGTGCAACTGTCAGAGCTCCTGCCGGTCCCACCTTTTCTCCCCCTTTGTCTCAAAAGGACAGAGCCCTGCGTACTTGGTTTGCCCAGGCCAGTCTGAACAGAAGGAGCACTGAGCTCAAAACCTGGAGATGGTGGATGAGGGCGTAGGGATGCAGCAACCCAGGCTTAGACCTTGGCTTTGGAAGAATCTGCACAGTGCCCCTTGGTGTGCAGTGCACTGCAAGACATGAACTAACTGTCTGGAATCTAGAGAACCAATGTGAACAAGTGCACTTACACACAAAAGTATGTGTGTATACATGCACACACACACGTGAGACACTTTACAGGTTCTGTTTGCCATATCATAAAAATTGCCAGCATTGGGGCTGAAGAGATGGCTCACAAGTTGAGAGCACTGGCTGGCTACTCTTCCATAGATCCTAAGTTTAATTCCCAGCAACCACAGGGTGCCTCACAACCATCTATAATGAGATCTGGTGCCATCTTCTGGTATACAGGCACAATGCAGGCAGAACACTGTATAATAAACAAACATTTTTTTTAATGGTCATATCGTGCCTCTCATGCTTGAGGTCACTGTTAAACGAGGGTCACTTAAACACAAGCCTGTGACAGGGTGACACTTAGCCTGATCGTCCAAATGGCTGCTGGCACACTAATAGGACACATTGTGAGGCACTGGTCCAGGGAACAAGCTTCTGAGCAGGAGCTGAAGCTGTGGTTTACCTTGGGCTGCTGCTGTCCTTGCTTAGAACAGAGTGCTTCTCCATTGTGTCTCAGATACTCTCACACCACCAAGACTTCCTAAGCAGCATGTGGCCCAGGGTCTAGTGCCACTCTGAGCTCCTCTGCTGGGCCCAGGGCAGGCTCCCCTGTGCCAGATGACAACTGTCTGGTTGCACCTGCCTTGCTGTGCCTTCCCTGAACGCCTGACCACCTCCACAGAGCAGCGTGAGGGTCATGCTCATGAACAGAGGTCATGGGCTTCTGCTGACCGCCTCTGGGTGATTCCCTCCTCAGAAGGAAGATGGCTCCGTGAACCGTGACTTCAAGAAGACCAAAACAAGGGAGCAGGTCACCGAGGCCTTCAGAGAATTCACTAAAGGAAACCAGAACATCCTGGTGAGTCAGGGTTTGGGATCGGGGAACCATCCCTTCTCCAACCTAGGTAAGCTAGGAAAGGTGTTGAAACCCTAGTCCCAAACTTCTGTATGAAGCTGATGTAGCTGTTCCCAGAATTCATGGGTGTTCTGAGAAGCTTGGGGACCACTTACTCGTTCTCCTGAGCTGTCAATCACTCACTCTGTCTCAGCACACTGCCCTTCTCTGTCAGGGAACAACCACGGAGGGGGTTCTTTAGCACCTGCTGCTGGCTGAGCATTGTGCTGAGTGTTCATCATATCCCCTCAGAAGCCCTCTGGTGAGGACAAGCAAGCTGGCATTCTCGTCTCTAGTTGGCAGACAAGGAGACTTGGGAGGTCAAGGGCACAGATAGAGAAAAACAGAGCTAGGGGTCACACCTGAGTTGGCCTGACACAGAAAGTCCCTGCACTTCCTGCTGCCTTCGGGCCCAGACCTATAAGACTGGAATGCACACAGCCGGTCTGCAGTGACTGCCCTCTCTCGTTCCTGGGCATCTGTTTGGGTCATTTCAGACCCTCAGAGTCATGCCACCTATTGCATTTGCAAGAAGGGTTGATTGCTGTTGCTAGGGATGCCAGGGTACTGCTGACTGGTCCCGCCTGACTATGTCACTGCTGGAACCCTGTGATAATGGCTTCCCTAGTGACTCTGTAGTTCTGGGTGATGAGACTCACAGAGTTAGCCCTCGGGAATGATTAGGCACCCCACTGCTCACACCAGAAGATCTGTAAGGCTCTGTGGAGGAGGCTCATGTAGACATATGGTAGCTTTCCCCTTATCCTGTCTTTAGTCAGGGGCATGACACTTTGTGGTCAGGAAGTTACCATGGCAACCAGTTCTGGGCTCTGACTCTGATGGCTGGCATGCTGGGATGGGCTACCCCCTCATGGAGAAGGTTGAGGGGCACATAGTCTCCTCGGAATGGTGTAATTCTGAGCTCAGCTGGGGTAGGTGAGGCTGGAGAAAATAATGAACACAAGGTCATTGCTACCTGTCATCCAGTGACTCTAATGCACTAAATAGATCTGATCATACACACATATACCTGAACACACACACACACACACACACAGAGAGAGAGAGAGAGAGAGAGAGAGAGAGAGAGAGAGAGAGAGAGAGAGAGAGAGAGAGAACTGTGATCCCCTCTGTCCTTAGATCGCCTACCGGGACCGGCTGAAGGCCATTCGAGAAACCCTGGAAGTCTCTCCCTTCTTCAAGTGCCATGAGGTAGGATACTGAGCCTTCAGTGTGACAGGCACACCTCACCTGCTTGATTGAGACTCCTCACCATCACCCCCAGTTCCAGTAGGAAGCGAAATTGCTGGTCCAAGCCTCCCTCAAGATCATATAGCCTCAGAGTTTCCTTAAGTCTCTCAAATACCTAAGTACTCCTTCTGTGAATCGTAGCCCCACTCCCCCTCCGAGCCCAACTCCTCTCCCCCAGGCTCTGCTCATCTTCCCTCCTCCTGGCCCTGTCACGTCCATCCGCCTCTTCTCCCGCCCATCCTGCCCCACCCTGGTCCTGGCCCTGCCCCCCTGCTCCCCTGCCCCCTTGCTCCCCTGCCCCCTGCTCACCCTCCTTCTTCCCCCCAGGTCATTGGCAGCTCACTCCTCTTCATCCATGACAAGAAGGAGCAAGCCAAGGTGTGGATGATCGACTTTGGGAAAACCACACCTCTGCCAGAAGGCCAGACCCTGCGGCACGACGTCCCCTGGCAGGAGGGGAACCGGGAGGATGGCTACCTCTCAGGGCTGAACAACCTCATCGACATCCTGACAGAAATGTCCCAGGGGAGCCCCCTCACCTGAGGCCACCGCCACCTTGCCTACCCATGCCACCTTGCCTGCCACCTCTGCCTCTCCCATGTCCCTTGCTTTCCCTGTCTCCATTCCTCTCTGAGCGCCCACCTAAGAACAGAGCCTCCCACCTGCACTACAGGACACTTAGGGAAGAAAAGAGATTCTCTAGGTCTCTTTCCTTCCTATGCAAGGGCCTGGAGGTGGCGTTTTCTAATTCTCTCTAAGTAGAACTACCTTCTGGAAGAGAATTACCCAAAGCCAGGCCCCACATCCTGTACAGCCCATTGTACTCAGGGCCCGCATGGGTCTAAGAGGCTGCAGGGGGACTTGAGAGATTGAGCCTCCCTCTAGGAGACCCCCAGAAAGTTCAGGCCCAGACTGGCTACCTGTAGAGCCCTGCTGCCCCCTGGTGGCTGGTGCCATCGGTCTATACAGCCCCATTGGTGCCTCCCACCATGGGCCCTGAAGCCAGGCCAGAGTCCTGACTTCGGGGGAGCTGGGAGCACAACCTCTGGGGAACCTGCATGTGGCTGATGAGCAAAGAATCCACCAGTGAGAGGCCCCAGCTTTCCAAGAACACTGTGTGACCTTTCTAGAGATGCTAAACCAGGACCCCACCTTGTTGGTGTTAAACCTTGGAAATCAGGCCAGATTAGGAGCTGGGAGTATGGGGAGCGGCTTTTGACTGTTTCTAAAGACCTTTGCTCCTTCATCTGGGACCAACTGCCTGTGAATTCAGAGGGGTCATTCTGCAAAGGTGAGCTTCCAGGGACAATGTCACCTACTAGAGCTACTGCTCAATGCCCCTAGATCTGCCCTGCTGTAGATAGGTCCAGAGCTGGGGTAGATGACTCAAGGCCCATACCCACCTCCAGGGATCTGCAGCAGCCCTGAGAGCCTGCCACACTTGGGGGAGGAGACTGCTCTTTTGTCCCTCCAAATCCTTGGTAGCCGGGTACCTCTACTCCTGTACCCGGAGTCCCTCCATGGGGAAACATCTAACAGTTCGGGCAGTACCAGGCCTTAGGGAGGCAGGATTTGGGCTCCTGGAATGATTTCTAAATTTCCCTTCAAATCGCTTGTTCTTCCAGCTTGAAGGGCTTAGGCCAGTGTTTCTCCACATCATGTGGGTAGTTCCCAGGGCTCACAGGGGTGCCCACGGCTCTGCCAAGCCTTTTCCTTCCTGGAGTCCTGAGCTGCTTGAAGGGCCATGGGGTACCATTCTTAATCAGCACTTCAACTGTGAAGCGGGGGACCTGGCTGACTGAAAAGAGTGTACTGTACGGTCTGTGTGACTTTTCAAAGACCACACGCCCAGCTGTTGCCCTTTGGAGCTACCCTCTGCTCCGCTGGGCTTGTCACCTCCTCTTCTACTGAGAAACCCTGGGTCACATGGACAGATGCTCTTCTGGGTACCAGGCCAGCAGACGCTGTTTGGGAAATGGGGTAAGCCAGCATCTACACACCTAGCCAGATCGCTTTGGGCAGGGGTGGCCGCCTTGGCCGCCTACCCTAGTTCCCTGGGGTTTCTAGAAGAACTGTTGGCCCATGTGACACGTGTGTTTCCCCTTTCATGCTGGTGGGTGAGTGACAGTTGGTGGGGGCGGGAGGTGGGACCCGCAAGGATGTATAAGTACAGATTTTAAAAAAGGAACTCTTTTAAACTTCCTGGCTCCTATTCAGATGGTGGTGAGCTCCTGTGTGGGCTGACTTTCTAAAGGTCACCCCCCCACACGCCCCCACAGGCGAGCCCAGACCTTGTGACAGCACGTGATTGGGAAGACAGGCAGCTTGGAGTGGGGGAGGAAAGTAGCAACTGGGCAGCAAGCTCTGGCACTCCCCAGCTATAGCTGCCTGAGGGCTTAAGGGGGCCCCCGTGGTCTGTAATCAACCATGTGCTGGGGAGGGTCGTCATTAATTCCAAGAGTCGATAGTTACGACCTGGCCACAACTCCCCTCCTGATCTCAGAAAAGAAAAGAGTTTGCTAAAGCAAACTACGCTATGAACAAAAATCCCAGGGACCAGTTTAATGTATGTAAGAGAACATAACTGGCCAAGCACTTTAAGAAAGAATCACCTGTCACAATAACGTGCTCAGGTGCTGTGACTAGCTGCCGGTCAGCAAGAGCGTAAGACCGGGCTGGACAGTGCTTTGTGCTGGGGAATGTCGTAAGGTGATGTAGAGAGGCTTCTCTAGGGTTATTCTGTTACCAAGGGTGTTTTGCTTCATTGGGTTTTTGTATTTACCATGCTAACACCCACACTTTATCTCCCAAACCATTGTCCCCTTCCTTCCTGCCCCGTTGGGATGGATAGAGCTTAGATGGAATTTCCCGGAACCTCTGGCAATCTGATAACCCATGTTCATGTACCTGATGGAGACTCCCAAAGTCCTGGCTACGCAGGTGCTAGGACACAGGACAGACTACATGCACCAGTGTGCAGATGGGAGTCCACGGAGCCCTCCTGCTCTTGGGCCACCAGGTTTCTTGGTGGCCAGCCTTGCTTTGCACGCTCCAAAGGTTGCTTCAGCCGCTTTCCCCAGACCAGACTTTAGTGCCCTTTAAGAAGTGTGTAAGTTATATTTATTTTGTTTTTGTTTTAATTGCACAAAACACTAAGAGGAAAGGCTGGGCTGCTCCTCCGAAGCTCTGCCAGCCTTCTGGGGGTCCTTGCCTTCCTGTCCGGAGGAGTCCTGGGCAGCTGTGGCTTCAAGGATGCTGTTCACCTTTGCCTGGCTGTATTTAGCTTCAAGACCGCCTGTGTTCTGCCAACCCTGTGTGTATAACTCCCCCCTCACCCCGCTCCAGGGTGCTCACCCATCAGTGCCTTTTTGGGAGGAGAGGACCCTTCCCACACCCTGACTGGCTCTCCTCCTCTGTATTCCTCTCCCTGTGGGACTGTTACATTCCTTGCCCAGTGCCCATCAGTCAACTGTAGATGCTCTTCCCCTTCTCAATAAAGGCCTTGGAGACCATTACTAGTGTGAGGTGCCTCTTCTGTCCCCACCCACGCACATACCCTCCAACTACCACAGAAGAGCTGTAATGCCCTGCAGTGCCTATGAGGTGGGGTAACAGTCTATCCACAAACCATGTGGAACTCTCTAATGAGTCTTTTCTACACCCTCGGCTACACCTTTAAGCAGTGGCTCAAAGGCGTCTCCCAGTTATGAAGAAGGTTCCCCTGCTCATGGTGGGCTCTGTGCTGGGTGCATCCCACCATCCACAGTGATGGAATAACTGTAGGGTCTCCATTGATCAGATGGGGAAACTGAGGCTTAGAAAGTAAACAACACACTGGGCGATAGAGGTGCACGTTTTTGATCCCAGCATTCGGGAGACAAAGGCAGGTGAATCTGTGAGTTTGAGGCCAACCTGGTTTGAGACACAAAAGAAATAGACATAGGATAGATTCAAGAGGACCGTCAGTGAATACTGCAGCCTCAAGTTTATGGTTCACAGCCCTGCCATACCCCAAACCAAAGGGGATGGCAAAAAGACTTTTTTTTTTATCATGATACAAGGAGAAAACAAAAGTCCAAAACATTGAGGAACAAAACATCCGGTAGCTTCACCTTAGGTCAAAACATCTTGTTTGACCTTGAAGGAGCAATAATAGGCTCGAACTCTCTGACCTTATTGTCATGATAGAGCAGAGCCACCTCTGTGGGCTCCCACACCAGAGGAGTGTTGGAAGCAGAGCACTTGGCTCCAGACCCCATAGTTGTAGTAATATGGGGCGCGGCGGGGCTGCGTCCCCAAACACCCCAGCCGCCTGCCCGGCTCGGCTAGCTTATGCCCCGAAATAATTACACAGACACTGTATTCATTTAAACACTGCTTAGGCTCATTTCTACCTAGCATCTTCTAGGCTAACTCTCCCACATGGACTAGCCCATTTCTTATCATCTGTGTAGCACCGGTCTTACCGGGAAGATTCTAGCCTAAGTCCATCCTGGGTCGGAGCTGGGGCATGGCGTGTGTCTGCCTGGGAGCGGGTAGCATGGCGTCTCTCCTGCGTCTGCTCCGGAGAGCAGAGCTGTGGAGTCTGACCTCACTTCCTCTTCCTCCCGGCATTCTGTTCTGTTTACTCCTCCCACCTAAGGGTGGGCCTATCCAATGGGCCTAGCAGTTTCTTTATTGCTTAGCCAATGAAATCAACAGATTGATATATGACACTCCCACATCACTTCCCCTTTTTCTGTTTAAACAAAAAAAAGGAAGGCTTTAACCTTAACATAGCAAAATTACATATAACAAAACAGTTATCAAGTAAAAGTTACATCAGAAACATTTATACATATAACAAAATTGACCTTAAATCTCTATCAATGCAAATTATTCATACCTATATCACATAGTGATCAGCAGGGAGCCTTGGCTGCATCTCAGAGACTGGTCTCATATGAAGGGCCGTGGCCCTTAACAGCTTCTCTCCAGCCCTGCTGTAAGCCATAGCCTCCAAAGGACAGTGATGTTTGCATTTTAGAGGGCTGCCCAGCTCAGAACTCAGAAGACTGGTTTTAGCCACTGTTGTGTGGAAAACCTGCATTACTTCCAAGCAAAGTCATCCACAGCCCCAAGGCCCTTGCCAAAGGAAAAGCAAGCCCCTCAGAGAAGCCTGCAAGCCATCTATCAGGATGTCAAATCAGTCCCCTTCTGGCTAGACCCAGGAGACCTGTGGTCATGGCCAGAATCCTAGGCCCTAGAGAAGATGTTCACTTGAGAATTCTCAGTAGCAGCCCTGAACCACACACGTTCTTTGTGCGTGGTGTCCAGAGCCATCTACCAGACTACATCTCTGTCCTCAGGGTGCCACCTCACCTGCTACCTGTCGTCCAACCACCCACAGGGCTCCATGGTCACCCAATCACAGAGCCCTCATCACCTTCACCTGGGGTCTTTTTTCTAGCAGACCCCGGGGGCAACCAAAGAAATGGGTGGCCCCCTTTACCTGTTGCCTCTCAGGACCACGTTTGGCACGAAGCACCTAAGCCTGGGCTCACAAGAAACTGGTCCCTGCTGGTATGTGAGACAACAATTATGATCAACTTCATGTCATGAGACATCTTCAGGGGGTGAATGCTCTGGCTGACTGGGGGCAGAACACCTTAGTGAGTCAGGGGAGGAGTCTTCCGTATCCAGCTCACATTCTGCTGCATCAGCCCCTCGAGAGGAATCTGTAATGGTCCTACCACGTCTGTCAGCGCAGAACTGGGACTGCTTAGGCACTCATCCCGGGAGGTGGGAGGACAGGCTGTATCTCCACCGGTTATCTATTCCCCGGGAGCAGTGGGCTCCATGGCCACACCCTCTGGCTAGTCTTTTCCCTGCCTCTTCCACTGGGTAGAAAACTGGGGTAGTGGGATGGCCACCAAGCCCTCCAAAGGCTACACGGGAAGCAGCCAGGAGAATTCTGTGTGGTCTGAGTGACAAGAAGGGGTCAGGGGGCAACTCTGAATATCTGTGATTATGCAGAAGAAGCCTGGGGACTTGGACACATTTCGGTATCTGCTAGTGACATCAGTAGATCATCAGTATCTGCCACATCCTCTCCACGCCTGCATGGATTCCTTGGTTGCCCCGTCTTCACTGATTCATGAGGAGGCTCAGCTTAGCACAGTGCCCATATGCTCATATACTGCAATGCTATGTACATGTGAGGAACACGAAATATCTGCTCTCGTAAATCCCGAAGTGGTGTCCGAGCCTGCTGTAAGAGGCTGCACCAACCCTTCTGAACCCTATACAGGAACATCTGCCTCCTTCCTTCCCCACATCACAAAGCCAACTCTGCGTTCTCTACCCCCTTTCCCACCTCTCAACTATGCAGTCACCAGAGCAGACACCCTCTTAGAAATTAGACCTTATAAATAAAGTTTTATTAGCAACAACCAGGCTACCCCTTTATGTAACATCTAGGGCCTCTTCTACACCACAGCCACAGATGAGACTAGTACCCTACCACCTACATGGGCTGCAGAACTAAAGAGGTTTATTATCTAGCTCCTTACAATGGCCGCCAAGTCCTGCAGCCGTGACTCATGGTTATGAATTGCTAAGTGTCAGGTGATTGAAAACAAAGTAGTTTAATAGTCAGAAAAACTCCGTGAGATGAACACTGTCAGTCCCATGTTCTACATGAGAGAGTAGAAGCCTAGAGGAGGGTAGGTTACCAAGACCACATGGCTAGGAAACAACAGGCCCTGGCATTGGACCGGACTGGAGACCTGCCTGGGATTCTGCATGTCTGCATCCCTGGCCAGTCCAGGGCAAGTGTCCTGGTACCTGGCCGTGCCACAGGACTGCTAGGACAGTCCATGAATGCTGGAGGCTGGGGTCTACGGGGGCAGAGCTACCCACGCCCAAGCAGATTCAAGGCACCTGGTGGTCCCTGCAGGCCTGGCGATGGGGCTGGGGACCGGGGCTGTTTATTCTAGGCTTGGGGTGATCCTCCAGGCAGCTCGGTGTTAGCGTTCATGACATCCAGTGCCCCTTACCTGCAGACCGAGGGTGCAGACCCAAGTCTGCTTGCCACTCACAGGCTGGCTCACACGCCCTTCCACAGAAGTGCAGAGAACACATCCAGTTCCCGAGAATGCCAAGAAACGGCGTGCATGTCATTTTTTTCGATTTCAGTTTTCACTGCGACAGCTGTGGCCCAGCTCCTGGCATTTGGTGCACCATGCACGGGCCCGAGATGACACAGTCAAAGAGAAGTGAGACTGGGACACAGAGGAGAGGCGTTTCCGTGCCTTGCAGAAGTGGGGCGGCTCAAAGGGGGGCTTTATAAAACCAGGTGACACCTTAGGTGACAGTCACAACCCATGATAGACCCCAATAAAAAGGTCACAAGAAAAAAATATATCCACCAGGCATTAGGGTCCTGCGCTGTGGTCCTCATACTCCGCACACACGGTCCTGAGGACCAGGGTTATAGTGGACACTTAGAGGCCACAGAACTCAGGTCAGTGGTTGACCCCTTGCAACTAGCATCATTATCTGTCCCTGTCTTTCTTCCTGTACCTTTCCAAACTTGTGAATGAGCACAGCAGGATTTAAAGTGGGTGCAGGGGAGACTGTCCCCACGTGAGCATCTGTGCTTTTCAGTGTGGTAGTGCGTGTCATTTTAAAAATAGTTTCTGCATATTATGGACAAACAGTATCTGTGACAGCCTCTGGCAACGGCAGCCCTGCTCTATTTCAATGAGGAAAAAAAGAAGTCTCAATTTTAGTCATGCTTCTTTCTGAGAATTCTTGCTGGAGTGAATTCAAGACAGCTGTGAAACGAGGCCCCACGAGGGAGCCTTCCCCCTTGTGGACACCAAGGTGCATTGCAAGACAGCCCTAGGACAAGGGAGCTGGTCAAGGAATGTATTTACAAATGACAGCCTGCTCTAGGAAATAAGAGTGCCCAGGTTTAAGGCGCATTGGAGACAGTGGACAGAGAACAGGTATGCGTGGTACAGGATAAAGAGCAGAGAAAGCAAGAGGCCCCAAGGGGGAAAGAAGAGGCCAGACTTAAGTCAGGGACATGAAGGAAACTTGAGACAGGCTTTGCAAAAGAAGCGTCACGAAAATAAGTTTAGAAGCTGAGCGTGAACCATCCAGCAGGTTGGAGGATGGAGGAAGCGGAACACGCAGCCGCAGAGACACATGGAAGGACACTGTATGTGGAGTGAGTGGCTCCAAGTGGCCAGAGCAGGAGCTCGGTGTGGAGCTGGCAATGTGGGCACAGCCAGATCGCAGGCCTAGAGAAGGATGGAGAAAGAGAATGAGGCATGTGGAGTTTCCTCCAGTGACAAACAGGTGTTCTTGGGGGCCCCTAAGCTGTGGCCTTTCCTCCTGCCTGGAGGAAATGATGCTAAGCCAGTAGAGAGACGCCAGGCCCTGTTATGAGGGCAAGGCCACGTGCTAGAAGGAAATTGACGAGGCAGTGTGGGTGCCATCGCCCCGTGTTGAAGGGAGCCTCTGGGGCTCACAGCATTGAGAGAGTGCGCCAGGCTTGCCAGATCAGCCACTCTCACTCCTGTCGAGCCAGGAAGCCCTGCCACCTTTCCTCAAAGCTTGGCTTTTCATCATCTTCCGAGTGTTTGTTCTCTTCCTGCCCAGCTCCTGTCAAGTCCAAATGAAACTCTTCGAGCCTCTACTCCTGCAGGCTTGTGGTTAATTGCACCGCTAAGTAGTCCACACTTCAAAGAGGCAGCAAGCCAGGGAAAACAAATTCTGCTTCTCCATTAGATGCAGAGGAATCTTTGCATAAAAGGTTTTCCATTTTGGGAAGAAGATGGGAGGGGCAACATATCCAAGTGTGCTTCAGGGTGCTCAGCAGCCAGGCACTTTTCATTCCACCCACCAGTTAAGTTGACCTGGCTCAGAGATGTGGCTGGCAGGAGAAAGAAGGCAATCGTGATCAGAAGTCAGTGCTGCCATAGTGGACTGGTAAGTGTCTGCGACACCCATCCCTCTCTATAAAGTGATGTGCGCCCCAGGCTCTGCTTTGTGGAGAACACAGTGGGAGTGGCTAGCAGGCTAGGGTCTGAGGGACACCCAAGGCCCGCTGCTGGCCTCTGCACTCATTCCTAAGTGAAGCGACTCAGGCTCCATCTCATCAGTCCTCACTCACTTGTCAGTGACTTCCCGTGTGCCTGAGATGCCTCGTCGGTGCTAAGAGCGTGCATTGTGTTCGTTTGAACACAGTGGTGATAAACTCAGGATTGGCAACAATGCATCAAAGTCACATTAAGGAAAAGAAATTAAAAGCGCTCACTGTCCCTTAGGGTAATTTACCCAGGTGAGCCCAGATTCGAATTCTTTGCTTCCCCTTCCCTGTGTCTTCCACTGTCCCCTGGCTGTTGTACAAGTCTGATGTGTGCCTGCCAGAAAGCTGATTTAGGATTCTGTCCCTGTGTCTGTGTGTCCCTAACAACGGCATCACGTGGGGCAGGAAGAGGGATACTTTACAGAAATCAACAGAATCGCACGAGAGGTGAAATCTTACTGACCCCAAACCCACCCCAACTGGCCCAGGTGACACTCACACATACACACAATAAAACATTATTTGTAGGTTGCTTTTACCATTTACGCAAATGTTTGTTTTATAAGGTTGCTTTCAACCTATTTCCTGTTTCCAGCATTTATTACCATAACATAAATACACGCCTGCATTACCCTGAGTCAGAGGCATGGAAAAATACATAACCTAAGCTCACAGTCATGAATTGGCTTAGGTTGTAAAAGCTGATTACTTAGGGGAAACCCAAGGCAAGTTAGGTTGGTTGTTACTTGGTTCCCTTAAGGACTGAGTATACAGTGGGGCATCTTAATCACCTCAAGGTGTGTCATTAGCTCTGGCGGTGAGGTCCAGCCTGAGTTCCAAACTCTTAGAATGTGAAAGATATTTTTGTGGTATTGTACTGCCACAGCGCATGCATGGGGGGTGGCGATCCACAAACGGGGAAGCTTTCCACAGTTCATCAGGTTGATGGACACAACACACTCGCACTCTGTTAAAACCCAGTGCTCTACTTTGGATCTTGAATGTCCCCTCCAAGGGCCATGTTGAAGGCTGGTATCTGGTCTGTTGTTCTACTAGGGGGTCATGGATGGAACCTTTAAGGGGTGGAACCTAGTGTGAGGAAGTCAGTTCACGGGGGTATGACTCTGAGGGGATACCAGGACCTGCCTGTTCCTTTTCCCCCCTCTCTTTAACTCCTGCCATGAGGCAAGCAGCTCCCTTTGCCACACACTCCCACCAGGACTTGCTGCCCCACCGCAGGCCCAAAAGCAGTGTGGTTAATGGACCATGGACCGTCCTGAAACATCTGGAACAGAGAACCTAAATAAACAGTTCTTCATTATAAGTTGATTGATCTTGCACTTCCAGCGTGTCTATGGCGGCTAACAGCGACCACAGACCTGTCCCAGCTCTTGCCACCAGAGCTTGTGGACAAGTGTATAGGATCAAGAATTCACGTCATGATGAAGAGAGATAAAGAAATTGTTGGGATTTGATGACTTTGTCAATATGGTGTTGGAAGATGTCACAGAGTTTGAAATTACACCAGAAAGCAGAAGGATTACAAAATTAGATCAGATTTTACTAAATGGAAATAATATAACAATGCTGGTTCTGGAGGAGAAGGGCCTGGAGTATGAGTGGATTTCCTTGACTTATTCTGGCTTTTTAAAAACCTTTATTGTTTAGATTCTATAAAATGAAGTTTTCGTTAAAAGGAAATACTTTGAAGATATACACCCATTTTTCTAAGCTGATCATGGTTATTTTGGGAAAGGAAGAGTTTTTTTTTAAAAGACTTAAAAAAATACAGATGTTTTTGGTTAAAAAAAATAAGTTGATTGAGCTCAGCTATTTTTTACCGTAACCTACCACTTCCGTGTCAGGCACATTGTAGCAGCTCATACTTTATAACCCTTGTTCTTAGGCAAGAAGGGGAATGCGGAGGACATTGAGCCAAAGGAGGATGATAACACACACACACACACATGCATGCACACAAACTATGGAGAGAAAGAACCTGAATAAACTTATGGGAAAGAGAAAAGAGTAAAGGGAAAGAGGCAGAAGGAAGAAAAAGGGCAAAAAAGAAGGAAGCAATGGAGAACAGGTAGATAGAACTAATAATGGAAGGGGGAGAAGGGAGAGAGGGAGGGAAGGAGGAAGGGAGGAAGGGAGAAGATCCAGGTTAGACAGAGCTAGCACTGGCCTCAGCATGAGGGATGGAACAACATCGCCCCTCTCCTTTCTGCCTGGTTTTGCATGTTTGCATCTTGCTCCAAGGAGTAGGAACTTCAGCCACAGTAACTTCAGGCTTTCAAACTTCAGCCTAAGGACCAAGGCAAGATGCTTGTCCCCATAGACAAGGAAGTCTCGAGGAAGACTCTAGATTATCCCAGTAGGTGCAGTAGGAGGGGCTTGCACTGCAGATTCCCTCTTGTCCGAAGTGGGTGACTTCTGGGACTGGCAGCCTTCCCAGCATCCCATGGGTGCGATTAAAGCAGGAGCTTGCCCCCTGGCAGAGCAAAAGCCAGCTTGTGTCACACTGGCGAGTGTGATTCCCAGGCTCAGGAGAGCCAAGAAGGACTTGATGTGAACAGTGAGGAGAGCCATGTCTATGCAGGGAGCAGCAGGTACAGATGGTGGGCACTGTCGTATTGGAGGAGACCCTTACATCTCTGCTTCTGCTTTTCCAAAGGACTATGATGTGTGCAGCTACCCTAGAAGCCAACAGCAGAGGTGGCTTCTCTATCCTCTGGCTTCGATTCCCTGCAGCCCTAGAGACTCAAAAGCCAAGGATGGCTCCCAGATGAAACTCCTTCCTCCATAGTGTAGCACTTTCTTTGGCATACAGAATTTTGCTTCCAGGCGTTGCTATATTTGATGAGAATGCACACATCCATCTGCCTAGGAAGCAGCTCTGGTCCTCTGCTGAGCACAGGCCTCCTCTCCTTGTTCCTCCCGATCAGGGACCCTTCAGTGAGGGCAAAGAAGCCACTAGCTAATGGTACCCAAGTCCCTAGAAGGAACACAGCCTCAAACTAACATTTACATCCCTAGGTTTAACTCAGGGGGTACCCGGGCCCAGCTGAACCCCACAGACATTAGGAAAGAGTGGACACAAGGACTACCCAAGGTTCCCTGGGCCCAGGGTTGTCCATGAAAGTGCTGCTCCATCCAAGAGACCTGTCTTTCTTGGGACATTTCCCTTCTGCTCTGCTATGAGTCACATTACCATCTCTGTCATTCCTGGTTTGTGCCATAACATAGTTGTGGTTCCGCTGCCACCACAAGGAATCACAGTCCTTTACCAAAACAACAGCAAGCTCACAGTGCCAGAGGCTGAAGTCCAAGATCAAGGTTCCCTGAGTGGCTTCCCTTGTTGACTTGCAGATGGCCGCCTCCCTGCTGTGTCTCTACAGGATGTTCCTTTTGTGTGTGTCTGTATCCTGGGTTCCTCTTTTTCTGATTTATTTATGTTTATTTTATGTATATCAGTGGTTTTCCTGCATGTCTGTGTGAGGGTGTGGGATCCCCTGGAGCTGGAGTTACAGACAGTTGTGAGGGGCACATGGGTGCCCAAGCGTTCTGGAAGAGCAGCCAGTGCTCTTACGCACTGAGTCATGTCTCCAGAGCACTGGTCATTACAGAATGGGACCACCTTAATGACCGCATTACCTTCTCAGTATCCTGTCCCCAGACACAGGCATATCATAGGTGCTGGGGTCCAGGATGTGGTCTGTAGAAAGGGATGTGTCTGGCCCAGGGTATCACTGTAAGAGGGTCTTTGTGGCCAGCCGTAGCCATCTTCCTCCCGGGTAGTTTTTTCTTTTTTTTAGATTCATTTGCTTTATGTGTGCGAATGTTTTGCCTGCATGTGTATGTTCACCAAGCACATTCTTGTTGCCCTGGAACTGGGCTTATAGTTAGTTATGAGCCATGATGTGGGTGATACGACTTGGACCCAGATTCACTGCAGGAGCAAGTGCTCTTAACTGCTGAGCCACCTCCCCAGCCACCACCAGGTAGCTTCTTAGGCCATAACTTCGTGAGCCAGAATTGGCTGCAAAGTTGGGGAAGAGATGCCCACCGTGGGCCAGAGAAAGGGGCTGCATGGGGGGCAACCTAGCACCACAGCCAGAGACAGCCCAGCTCTAGTGCTTTCTGGGCCTGTAGTGCCTCTTGCAGGGGCTCAACGATTCTTCTCCTCATCTGCACCGTGAGGAACGCACAATGTGGCCACACTCACTTTCAATCCCTTCCTCTACAGCAGTGAGTGTGTGCAGTGAGGCAGGGGAGACAACACACCTGAGTCCCTTCCTCTACAGCAGTGAGTATGTTCAGTGAGGCGGGGAGACAACACACCTGGCCCCAGGCATGTATGTGGATAACAGGTAGCGAGTCCTTCGCCCTCCCTCCCGTCCTTGATCTTGAGAGTTGGACCTAATTGGAGAAAGTGTGTCACTGTGAGTGTGTTCTTAGGGGTGCTATCTTGCCCCAGCCCCCTCTCGTTACTGCTGGTCTTCTTCCTGCTTGCTGTGATGTGAATTTCTCTGCTTCACTGTGCCCTCACCAGGGTGTTCCCCGACACAGATGAAAATCGCTGAAACAACCTGGGGGACAGAACTTCTTTCTCTGAGTCGCTTATGTTAGACACAAACAGCTATGGGAACGCTAACACAGGTGGTAGGTTGCCCTGAGGAACAGGAAGAGGTCGGACATTTCCCTTAGCATATGAGGAGCCAAGCCCTGGTCCCTGACCACTCCACCAATGACAGTAACACTGCAGGCATGTCCTGCTTGTTCCTCCAGGCTGCTGCTCCTGAAGCAGCCACAGCGGATGATGCACTTAGTCAACCAAGCTCGACATTCATGACCCCTGAGATGCCCTCGGGCATTCCTTAGGGACTGGGAAGCACAGAGGCTAATTATCTCCAAAGCTTTGATCTTTTACTACCCACATGGGTTCCATCTCATTAGATTTTTTTTCTGCCTATCCAGAACTTTCTAGATTCTTCATGAATCTGTATATGTTCTAGAGTTTCTCTTCCCTCTGATTTGTGGTCTTATACCTATTGCAATCAGTTGGGGTAAAGAAATTATTTTCATTTTTCTTGTATTTGTTGAGACTGGCTTTGTGCCATATATGGGTGGATGCTCCATGGGCTTCTGGGAAGAATGCAAACTCTGCAGCGTTTGAATGGCATGTTCTGTAGATCTCTGTTAAGTCCATCTGGTGTACTATCCCATTTAATTTTGATATATCTGGCTTGGGTTTTTGTTTTGTTTTGTTTGTGGGGATGACCTATTGGTGAGAGTGTGGTATTGAAGTAACCCGGTATTATCATGATAAGGTTAATCTGAGACTTTCCTCCTAATAGTATATTTTATGAGATTGTGTGCACCTGTATTCAAGACACATGCATTTAGAATCATAATGTCCCCTTGATGGATTGCTGCTTTAGTTTGAAGACTGTTTTGTCAGATCGTAGACCACCTTCTGCATTCTTCTATCTGTAATGTGTTTATTCCCCTCCATCAGTGAATGTGCTGAGTTCCCTAGGTCTCTGGGCATTAGCCAATGAAGATGTTGGCCAGGTTGTAGACGAGACTTTACCATTCCCTCCTTGCTTCAGAAGACCCCACACGATGGCCAACAGCCAGCTAGCTCTCAGTTCTGACTGTCGTACCCAGATGCTCATTTATGGAAGGCACCATTTCAACATGCATCTCATACACATTTCCCTTGTCAGCCAGTCCAGCTGCCAAGAAAGGAAATGGGCTCCCTCTGCACACATCCAGGGCTGGGTCCTGGCGCTTTGTTGGGAGTATGCATCCCTGGCTCCAAAGGTCCTGGTGAGCAGAGAGAACGTTGGATCCGTTCCCCTGGAGAAGGGAAGGCGGCCCACAGAATGGGAAGATCAGCAGCTGAGGTTGGAGAGAGAGAGGGATGGAAGCATTTAGAGCGGGTTGGAGATCTGCCTGGTTACCGAAATGGAAGACATGGGAACTTGAGAAGCCACCAGAAAGGTCACATGAATGTTTATTACATAGAAAAGAGGAAAAGGAAGACAATGTTTCCAAAACCATATTCCCAAGGATTAAAAAAAAAAGAATTAGAATGCCGAAGAAAAGCCATGCTTTGTGTATTTATAACAGGACTGCGTGTGTATGTACACATATGTATATGGAGATATGTACACGGGCTTTGTTGCTGTGGGAGATTCTCCATCACATGTAAGCGGCACTACCGGAAAGCCGGGGTTCAAAGCTGTTGGGAAGCTGGAGAAGCAGGAGCCCCCGCTCTGCTCCTGTGGGGCCCTGCGGGAGCCTGCGCCAAAGCCGCCCTGTCAAGCCTGAGGACACCAGGAAAATTTAGCCAAAGTCAGATCTGGGCCCCAGTTTGCAAAGCCAGGCAAGTCTGGAATCTTCCCTAGGGCTGAGCTATTTCAAGTAGTCTCCAATCTTTGGAATGGGCTGGCAATGCCGCCCCGCCCCCTGGCTGGACTGGGGCACGTGGGCACCCCGTGAGTAGGAGTAAGGAAAAAAGGCCCTGGAACTAGTCAGAGAACATGAAAATGTACAGCAGTTAATCTAACAGAGACAAGAGATCCAAACGAAGCCAACAGCGACACCAAAGCAGTAATTCACAACACAACACGTGCCCAAAATTCAGTGATACAGCCAGGGTCTTCATGTGTTGCTGAAAACAAAAGAGCAGCCTGTGCGACAGTGTTCAACTGTGCCTGTGAGGACGGCTGGCTTCGGCTCCATGGAAGCCTGCAGAAGTTAGTCACAAGCCCCATCATGGCTTCTCCCCGATCAAAACTTTCCTCGTCCTCTATTCCTTGCTCGCTCCTGGGCTGGGAAAGGCAGTGCAGGAGAAGTTCAGAAAATCAAAGTGCTGTCTGAAACCCGAGAAAGGCCCCCAGGAAGGCGGCACCGCACCCTCCTTGCCCCTCCCACATAGGACCACACTTGGACCCCGGTACTTCAGTGGATCTGGATTTGGTGCAGTGAGGATCCTGAACCCAAAGACCCCATAAGAGAGAGGAACCGGTGTGCACAGGGGATGCGGCTGGGGACGTGTGACTGATTGGGATGAGGACAGTGGTGACACAGCTTTCTTGAGTCGTCTGCCATGCTGGGGTAGGGCTTCTGTGACATAGCTTACCAAGAGTTATCCATGCTCCAGTAAGTAACCCCATAAACTCACTGGGTCCCAGACTTAACGTTGGTGGAATCATTTCTTTAGAACTTTGGTGACCTGTCTGGGGGCAAAGAGGCACTTCTCTGGGTCTCCCCAGGAAAGGTCACTTGCCCTGGGACGAGGTGGGGTGTAGAAGGGGGTTGGAGCATGCTGGACCGACCAGTGTTCGTTTTGCCAGGAGGAATCGACTCTCCCAACTCTGGGGCTGCCAGCCTTTTGGAATAGTGAGGTCCACATGCCACCCCGCCTGGATGGATGGGTCTGCATTCTCTAAACCCCTGGCTTTGGCAGGACTTTTGGGAAATGAAGGACTGGCTTTATTCCTATACTGTCGTGGACATGGAGGGTACTTGGGACCACTCTAATTGGGATCCATTCTGTCGTGGTGCATCATGGGATTGAGGCTGGGTCATGCTCTGAGTGAAATCACACCTCCGCGAACTCAGGAACATTCAGAAGCTCTCAAAGGCTGACAGGAAGAAAAGGAAGACTGCAAGCTCTGAACCTTTCCCTCAGCACTCTGCTGGCCTCTTCACAGCACTATGTCCCTGCCGCTGCCCAAGATCATCTCCAGGCCCCCTACAACCTCGGCACAGAACTCTCCCGAAAGATATCGAGCAGCTGGTCCTTGAAGAAAGGGTCTCTCCCACTTTGCTGTCACTGATGGAAGCTGGGTACTGCAGGAGTGTGGCCTGGAGGGCATCTTTCATCTGAGCTCAGGACCTGAGCATTTTTAGCACTGAAGGAACATTTGCCAACTGCGGAACCCCACAGCTGGGCCAGTGGACCCCACCCCCAGGCCCATAGATGTGTCCTGGCTTCCTGCCGCCACTAGGGGGAAACCTTGGTCTGCATCGGGCACACTTCTGCCCGGGACCAAGTGACCAAGTGGCTACAGTTAGTTCTATAAACCATAGAGAAGGCCAGCCTCTGGGAAGCCATGACTGGTGAAGTTGGGGGTTTCCCAAAGCTCCCCTCTGACCCCTACAATGCAGTTAGAACATGATCCAGCGGGTGTGAGAAAGCCCAGGAGGGAGCTGTTGCCAATGCGCCGCCTTTCTGGCTCCCCAGCATGGCCCATGCTTTCTTCATGCAGGTCTCTAACAATGATACACATCACTAAAGACTGGAAAGCCTGCTCCCACCTCACATAAGCTGGAGGCATGAGTGAAGGTCGCCATCCCCCCGGACCAGCAAGGAAGAGAGCAGCTAAAGAGGGCTTAGAGAGAGATAAGTGTGTTTTGCATCTTGAGGTAAAAGGCCCACTATCATTCTGCTTTCAGGAACCTTAGACCTTTGGGGGGATTTTCCTGGTCTTGGGTTTCAGCCACTGTGTGCTAGCCTTAAGCCCAGCATTTGAGATGTACACATGATTTTTCTTTGGAACATCTTGATCCTTTTCTGTCTAGGGAACACTCTAGCCATGTGGTTTATTTTCTGCGTCTCCTTTAGCTGAGTTCTCCTCTCTGCTTCCCAGCCCCCAGCCTCCTACACCCCACAATTTTATCATGCATCAGTGCAGCCTTGGTCCTATTAGGGAACGTAGGAACTGGATCCCATGAACCAGGCAGCTCCCAGCACCAACTGTGCCAGCTGCCATCGGCTTCCACCCTCCATAAGGGGTGCGTGGAAGCCAGGAGGCATGGCTTTGAGGGCAGATGAGGTCAAAAATTCAGGAAGGCAGAGGGGGAAACACTACCCCAGCCTTCTGAAGAGGTTCATTATCCCTCCCTGTGACTCCTGAGGAGTGTGTGTCTGGGGGAGAGTCTCTGCTCTCCACAGGAACATTTAACTAAACCCCTCCCTGCAGGCGGCTCAAAGAACAGCTAAGATGAACGCTCTGGGCAACACCTGGGCCAGGCCTACTGTGGAGACTGTTTGCTGGGGCCTGGAGGCAGGTCTGGGGCCTGGGGGCAGAGAGCAGACCAAGTCCCTGTCACATCCTACTGGAGGGTTGATCCAGGCAAGGGCAGCAGTTTGGTCAGTCTGAAACTGGGAGTGGCTAATGCCATGGGGGCCACATTCCGGGGTCCCCAGTGATCTCCACAACACACTACACACCACTGCTTGACTTTAGCTTGACAAAATCTAGATCACCCTGGAAATGTCTTAATGAGAAATTATTTAGATCAGATTGGCCTGTGGGCATGTCTGGGGAGGATTATCTTAATTGTTAACTGAGCAATTCTTAGTTGTTAATTGAAATTGTTAGTTGAAGTTAACAACCACCCTGACTGTGGGTGGCACCATTTCGTGGACCTGGGCTTTGTAAGTTTACAAAAAAACTAGCTGAGCTGTGAAAAGAGCAAACAGCACGATGCCTCCTCTCTCTGTGCTGCTGATGGTGGGCGTGTGGCTAGCTGCTCCCCGACTCTGCGGTGATAGACTGTGTATCACCTGCAGAAGCAAAAAAGGAAATCAAGGCAGCAGCAGAAAGATCCCCTTCCCTCCTGCATGTTGCTTTCTTGTCCCCATATTTTATCCCAGCGGCAAAATGAAGCTAGGACACTCAGGCTCTCTGGTGCCTCATTCTTGTTCTGGGGTCCCAGGGTGGGGGGGGGGAAATGGCCACTCTGACCATGATGCCCTGGCCATGTCTCACACACCAGGATGCTCTCTGTGTGCCTGTGATTTCTGCTCCTGGCACTCATAGCCAGAGAATATGCTTCTGAATTCTTTCCCAAGGTTGGGACAGGAGCCCTGAGCTAGGCCATCTAGGGGCTTTGTCACTAAAGGACCTGTGGCCCCTAAGCACTTTATGGCTTGATGGCCTTGCTCCCTAGATCTCTGGTGGTAAATGAACTCTGGTCACCTAGATCCAGTGGTCAGCTTGGACTGTGGAGGGAATTAGCCCCTGTCCACTGTCTGAGAACAATTATGGTAAAGTTAGGCCTCACCAGGGGGCTGCTGTTTGTAGCACTATTCTGGGGGCTCCTAAGTCTACCCACATCAGCCACCTGGGGAGGGGGTGCTAAGGAGACAACTTTCCAAGCTTGAAAACCCCTGTATTAAGCCATCCCACGCCGGAACTCACGGTGACACTTGTCACTCAGAAAAGTCCCACTCGAGGCTGGCTCATGTCACTAAACAAGCGATACAAATTGCTATCTCTTCTCAACTCCCCCAGTAGCCACCCCCAGTCCAAACCAGGCAAATAGACTTCTCCCTCACTCTGAGGGCCGCTCTTGCCAAGGGCTGTTATCACTGGTTATGGGGGGAGGGGTAAAGGGCTGTGGCCTGGCAGCACGGGAGGGCTCGACCATTCATTTCCCTGTGTCGTGGATATTTGTACAGCTTTGCTACCTGATGTAGCTCCCTTGAGAGCAGTGATCTGCCAGAGTGGTAGCCCAAGACAGGTCCTGCAGACCACAGAAGCAACAGAAGTAAACATGGAAGATACAGGATCAAGGGTGCGACTTGATCCCACAGAGCCCTGGAAGAAACTAATACAGGGTAGGACAGGCAAACTGGTCCAGAGTCAGAGCCCGGAGTGAGGAGGCCACAGATTACATCTCTTCATGGTGTCAGGGGCTGTCCAGTTTGGAGGTCTGCTCCCAAAGACTGCAATTAAGAAGTCTGGTAGGGGGCTGGAGCCCCAGGGAAATGGGAGCTGCTTCCCAGGAGCCCCCATCCACCAAGGCAGAAAGTGGGCAGCTTTCTTTAGCCCTGGCCGTGCTGTGACAGAGCCTCGGCTAGATAGGGAAAGATTCTCCAAGAGGGACCCGTGGATGGCTCTAGGCCAGTGCGGCTGGGAACTGAGCTCTGGGCCTGTCCCACACGTTAGCGCTTCCTACGTTAGCAAGGGAATGAAGAGGGATACAAATAGCCGTGTCATCACTGTAATTCTGGATCGCCTGAGAAGCGATTAATTTCAGACTGGTGCCCGCAAACCTTCTGTTGGTTTCTCCTCCCATTAAGGATCTAACCCTGTATTGGCACATCCCTCCCAGGCTTGCTGCTTAATGGGGCACCAAGGTCCGCAAGTCGTGCCAACAGCGTCAGCCTCACACTGCCTCTTCTTGCAGCATGAATGAATTCCAGGTCACTCTTCTCACACTTCATATGCAGACGAGTCTCCATTGTCCCCCAGGACTTGCTCAGGAGACCTGAACAGGCGAGGCCGTTTTACAGTTCATGGGTCTCAAGACAGCAGACTCTGCACGGGTCTCTCTAGAGATATCCGCTTGCTTGGCCGCGGGTGGGAAGCCCAGACTCAGCTTGGGTGTTAGGAAATAACAATGAATGGATTCCGTCACCTGCCTCAAACCAAACCATCTGGATTTGGAAACACGTGGATGTCAGAAGGAGAGATGACCAGAAACAGTAGTAAATACATCCAAGGAGGCTGCTGGTCTGCAGCCACTCACAACTCAACCTGGTCATTTTGCATATAAACATCTGGAACTCTAGCAAAGGTGGAGCCGGTGCCACCCTCGCCTCTGGGAAGCAAAGGACACAGGCACACCCAGCAACTAAGAGGCTGGGGTGTCATCAGACACCTGTGGGGACCCAGGAACCTTTCCATGCTGGGCTACCACCTGGCCACCTTGCAACCTCTACCCTGATACTGCCCCCCAGGAGCCCACAGAGCAGATGCAGGAACCACATGATTGAATGAGGGGATGAGGACCCAGCGGAAGTATTCCATGAAGTCCTAATGCGTGGGAGAGTGTCTGATGACCTGCTCAGGGCCTGCGGCAGCCCAGCCCAACAGGCCTACGGCAGCCCAGCCCGACAGGGCCTACGGCAGCCCAGCCCAACAGGCTTGGGTGCCTGTTCAGCGGGCAGTCGGATGGGCATGCCCAGCATCCCTGGTGCTTGGTCAGTATCCCGCCGCTAGCCCAGTCCTGAAGTTCTGACCCTGTTCCTCCCATGCGCCTCTGGAGCAGAGAGAGAAGCTGGCCTCAGAGCCTGCTGAGAAAAGCAGGTGTGTTTTTCGAAATAAATAATATTTTTGAAATACTCTCTTTCTACCCCAATCTGAGAAACGGCAGAAGAGAACATGTGAAGGTCCTTGTGCCCGAAGCCACCTGGCGCAGCCCTCGCAGGACCCTGGATTTCCCTGGCAGGTCCTGTAGGCTCACAGCTGCTGTGGGATACCCTGATCCTTGTACCCTGTGAGGAAGGAGAAGAGGAGAGGCAGTTAGGGGGACACTCCCTTTAGGATTTGTCCAACATGACCCCAGTCCACAATATACTCACGAGACCTTCTTTAGCGTGTGAAGACCTTATTTGTACAGTGAGCAGTGACGATCCTACTACTCACAGGCAAGGCTATATAGGAGGAAAGAGGGAAGGAGGGAGGGAAGGAGGGAGGGAGGGAGGAAGGAAGGGAGGGATGAAGTTGGCCACCCAAGAAGGGAACAACTGTCTGACATATGTTCAGCCAGCTGGGTTGCTGGGACAGGAACAGGACTGGAGCACACTGAGTCTTCAGAACATTGTTGCTAATCGCGTGATTTTTTTTTGTTTTCCAGTATCAGAGATGAAACCCAGGCCCTCATGTGCACTGACTGGTGCTTCTCCCTGGGCTGTATCCACAGCCTTCTCTGGGAGCACTGATGATGCCAGGAAATTGTTGCTCATCGGATGGGGTTAGAGTACAGAGCTGAGACAGCAGGGAAGGGTGGACCAAGCTGTGACCCTGCCAGACATTTACCTTGGTCTAAGGAGGAAGGCCCGGAGTCCCAACTGGGTCTGTCTAGGTAGTGGGCCACCTGTCAGCCTAACAATCCAATGATGGTTAGGGGCCTAGGAGCAATAGAAGTGACGAGAGAGGCCATGAGTGGACAGAGATGGTAGAGACGTTAGGGACCTGTAATGTTAGGTACTCTCCTTTCCAAATAAAAGCTAAAACTGCAATTAACTGTTAACCAATTAAGAGGGAGGGATATCTGTGCAGGATAGAGGATGTCACTCTACCAACAGACTCACCTTGGGAGACTGCAGCCGCAGAGAAGCAAGGCAGCACCAGGAAGAGGAGAGAGAGAGAAAGAAACGGTCTGAACACAGCAGCCAAAGCACTGGGGACATAAGGTGAAGGGGTACTCCACCAAAGACCTGTGAAGACAGACTTCAACCAAGGTGGACTTAGTCTTCCCAGTGACCAGTCACAGTGGCCAGCAGCCAGCTCCAGCAGGCGATTGTATCACACTGCCCTGCCCCTGTCTGCCCAGTGCCCCCTTCAGCCATGCCCACGCCCCTGCTTGACTCCCTGGTCCCAGCCCATGCTCTCGGGGCACATTCTGGGTGATGTAGAAGAGGGACAGGTACCAAGAAGGCAGGTGTGACTGTCAAGCTAAAGATGCTACAGTGACTGGCCCTGGTCCCAGCCCAGCTCTGTCTGGGCTAAGCGATTAGTCCTGTCTACTGACTGGACCTGCATTTATAAAGTCTACTGCTTTGGGAAAGACCTGAGGAAGGAAGTCATCTTGGATCCATTAGAAATGACTTCCCAGAGCCTTGTGCTGAGACAGATATCACAAATGATTATCAACGCCAGCTGTTGATGCAGCAATAGGAAGAGCAGTTAAGAGAGCTACCAGGCAAGCGCTGACCAGCCGTTAAGCTGCTACGACTGTTGCTGTTCACTGTTATCATAGATGGAGCATCTCTGTTCAGCCAACTCTCTGATTCCTCTCAGAAGCTTTCATCTGATACTGTGGTTTGCTTGTGGCCAAGGTGTCACGTGAAACCCAACCTGTGTTTTTATGTTGAGTGGTGCCAAAGGACCAACCCTCTACCCGACTGTTCCTGGGACAAAGTCATTTGCAGTTGTTCCCTTCCTAGGGGCCATCCCAAGACACCTCCTTAGACATGGCTGCCCAGCGCAACCCCAGTGCATCACAGGAGGGGTGGCATCCATCTTTTGAAGGTGAGTGTGATATTTAGAAGAGGTGAAAAGGTGATGGCTATTGATATTGGTGGGTGTATTTGCCAGTCTGGGAAGAGGAGATAGGGACTGATTTTCTTCTGAAGACCCCCAAAAGTATTGGCAAAAAGTTTGGTGCCAAGACAGAAACTCTGAATGTATCCCAGATACCCAGGGGACTGACAAACCCACAAGGGAACCTACAGGACCAGAATAAGAGCTGGGCTGGGGGCACTGATATCTGTACATCCTTCAGCCAGATTATAGCTCTTGCATCAGCTCGTGGAGTTCCAGCCAAGCCGGCAAACTGAGAGACAGGCAGGGAGGGAGAGCATGGACCCCCATCTATACATCTTGGGATCTACATTGTCTCATCTAGGGCTAACAGGAGTGCTCTTAAACTTATGGCTTTAGTCTAGACCCCTGTTCCTGGAGATTAAGGAGAACCAAAGACAAGCACAGATGACTGATGATTTATAGTTCAACTCATGACATTTCAAGTTTAACATGTATTACTTGGGGTCCTGAGCTCATTTTTGACATGGTAGTCATGGCATGTGAAGGGCTCGGTGGGCAGTAATCTGAGGGAAGCCAAAGAGCATCTGAATTCAGGAAGCTGTGGGAACCAGATTTGGCATCAACATACGTCTACTGAGACCTAGTCTGGCGTATCCCTTACTGCCATGGCAGACCTCGAATGTCCCCTGAAGGCCCAGGTGCAAGGATTGGCCCTCTAACAGGAAGTCTATGGTATTGATGCATTTCCTTGAAGGGTATCTGGAGACTCTTGTTTCTTCTCTTTCTCTCCCCTCCCTGGAATGGCTTTTGTCCTGCCATGAAGTGCTATCCAGTCACAACTCAGAACAATAAAGCCAACCAAGCCTGAATTGTAACTCGTTTTTGTTGATAAGTTGATTTATCCTGGGTGTTTGTTACAATAACAGAAAGAGGCCTCCCACGCTTTCTAGAATAGCTGCACTTCCTAGATCTAACTGGGAATGGGATCTGGGGCCTGCAGACGTCCCCACATGTCCCCGGGGAAGTGGCCACGTGCTCCTGGGACATCCACAGTGAAAGTGAGACTCACAAGGGGTCATCAGATGCAGGGTGAGTTCACCTTGAGCTGAGGCTCTTCCAGGCAGACAGGAATGTTCCCCTCACTGCCACCTGATGCTCCTCCCCTGGCTCTAGGACAGCCTAACAGTCCAAACCACTGACTCCCTCTCTGAATTCTGGGAAGTCTTGCTGTCAAGCCTGGCACCATGGCCACCCACACTGAGTCAGTCCCACCCGGCTTTGACACTTGAACCTTCTCTAGAGGGGTGATTTGATTAGTCACTGACTCTGGTCCTAGCATTATGTATGTGCCTGAGTTTCCTGCATCTTTCAAGAAACCCCATCTAAGGCTAAGTAGGTTCTGGACCATTCTAGACTATTCTAGGTCATTCTTTGGCCTCTGTCACTTGGCTTCTCCTCCTGCCTCTAGGGGCCCTCACCTGGTACAGCTTTCCTCCACACTGGTGATTCAGCCTGTACACCCAGTGAGGAGCAGCGTGTAGGGACGGGGTATGAAAAGCAAGTGACTGAAGAGATGTGGCCCCAGTTATTCCACCCAGTGAGGTGGAAACAGGAATGGAGGTACAGGAAAACAGCTGCTCAAGACAGGTGATGTCTGATTGAAGAGTCTGCCAGGTTATTTTTGAACTGATCATTTGCCTTTGGTAAGTTTGATCTTGTAACTTCGTACACTTCCCCAAAACACTTTCGTGCCTAAACTGACTTTGCATTAACAATAACTGAATCAATAAGACCTTCAAAGACAGTGAGAACTTGTAAGGCTTGGCACCAACCAACCAAAGAGTGAGTTTAACCCCGCGAGGAGTCATTCCGCTCTGTGTGTACAACACAGTTACACGGCTTCCTGCGGGTGAAGACGAAACTGTGATGTGGACACACAGCCACGGGCTGGAGACCGACCACATTCCGAATACACCAGTTTACCCCGGCTCAGTGGGAGAACGGCTTCCTCGACGGAGGCGGGGAGTGATGTCTTTGCTGGAGAGGGCCCTCCCTGGGAGACCCACCCTGCAGGGCTGGTATGGTAGAGAGGGCTCAGGAAAGGTGGCCTTGGCACTAGGGCAGAAGACCAGGTGCGCCCTTGGAAGCCATGTCTTTGGGGTGAGAGGTCCTAGCCAAGTGTAGGCCTCCTGTCCCTCCTAGGCTCCTCCCACAGCTCTGGCACCCTGCCAGACCCCACCCCGCTCTGCCCTCAGCACACCAGCCGCTACTCACTGGCAAGGATGACCATGTCCATGCCCCAGAAGATGCTCATGATCCAGCCCACCATAACGATAGCTGTGAGCACCTGAATTAGGGCCGCAGCGATATTCAGCCAGAAGACGCAGCACACATGCCTGTCTGGGAGGTCAGTGCGAGCCCCACACAGCACAGTGAAGGCCGAGACGAAGGTACCTGGGAGAGGCCAGAGGGAGCAGAAGGGACAGCTTCAGGAGAGGCCACAAGACTGCCAGCCCACCCCCACAGCTCAGAGAGAAACGGGAGGTCCTGCACCCGTCCTCTGGGCCTCTGTCTTGCTCAGGTCCTAGCCACAGTCTGTCTCCAAGGTGAAGAGATTAGGACACCTCCTGGAGGAGGTGTGACACGGAACCGCTAGGGCCCAGCGCTAAGCCTGTGGGTTCTGGAAAACAGGAGTCATTGGTGAGCCAGAAGTCAGTCTCAGAGGTTGAATTCCAGAGAGATGGGGAACCAGGAAGTAATCTCAGCCCACGTGATGCTTGCTCGCTAGGAGACAGGACTGGGACCTGGGACTGGTGGAGTACGGGACTGTAGCCAGACAGTCTCAGAGCATCCCTGATGTTTCCATAACCATTCCAACCACAGGGGTGGGGTGTAGCAGAAAGAGCCACCTGGGGGGTCCCCTTCCCTCCCCTCCCTTTCCATTCCCCCTTTCCACCTGTCTTACCCCTGTTGGGGATACCTGCTCTTTATCGAGTTTTACTTGACTATAGCTCTTCTCTGATGTGAGCTTTGAGCCCCGCCTCCCCCCACCCCCACCTCCCCCACCTCCCACCCCATCACCCATCCCCACCCCTGCACAAGGACTCAGCAGAGTTCTCGTTCTCCCTAGAGGTGCTCACAACAATTACCACAAGCTTAGAGGCTTCCACAACACAAATGCATCTTTCCTCTGTTTTGGAGGTCAGGGCAGTCTGAATGGGGCTTCAGGCCTAGTATGGACTACCATTTCCTGTTGCCCCAGCTTCTAGAAGCTGCCTATGGTCATGGCTCATTGCCCCTTGCTCCATTGCCAGAGCCAGCAGCAGAACATCCTGTCCTTGATCTGCTGTCCTCTCATCCCTGGACCCTGGTCCTGCTGCCTGCCGTATGTGGGGACACACTTGGATAACTCCATCCCTGAACTCTGGTCCTGCTGCCTGCCTTATGTGGGGACACACTTGATGATGTCATCCCTGAACCCTGGTCCTCTTGCCTTATATGGGGACACACTTGAATACCTGCATCCCTGAACCCTGGTCCTGCTGCCTGCCTTATGTGGGGACACACTTGATGATGTCATCTCTCAAGATCTCCTGCTTCATCGTGTCTCAGAGCCCCTTTTATCACATAAGTTCACATAGTCACAGGTGTAGGGACTGGGACGCAGATGTCTGTGGGGGCAGGTATGCAGCCTTCCACTCTATCTTATAAAGAGACTCAGAAATTAACTACGTTGCTCAAAGTCACAGTCACAAGTTGACTCCCACAGTGACCCCAAGGGTCAATGACCTGTCAAAAGAAGGTCAGGATCTAAATTAAAACATTTGAGAAATTGGCCTATGGACTGGTGACCATTCTCAGGACCCCAGTTCTCTCTGTTCCCACTCTTGAGAACACTGAGATTGTCCGTTCAGTTCCCGCTGAACCTGGTGTCTATTACCCCCTTCCTATTCCCGCTGAACCTGGTGTCTATTACCCCCTTCCCATTCCCACTGAACCTGGTATCTAACCCCCCTTCCCATTCCAGCTGAACCTGGTGTCTATTACCCTCTTCCTATTCCCGCTGAAACTGGTGTCTAACCCCCTTCCCATTCCCACTGAACCTGGTATCTAACCCCCCTTCCCATTCCAGCTGAACCTGGTGTCTAGCCCCCCTTCCTATTCTCACTGAATTTGGTATCTAGCCCCTGGTTCCTGCTCACCGGCTCCTACTGGCTTCCGGACACCGACTTTACTCTGGTCTGCCCTAATGCCTAAGATAGAGGCTGAGGGACTGAGTCTAGCCGCTGATTTCTCCTCCTGACCCTCCCCACGCTCCTCCTCATCTGAACTACTACCCACAATGAAGGCCCCACCCCCTCTCCCCATCTCCTTTCCTTTCAGATCTCCAACAAGGGGGCGAGGTACCTCTCTCACAGCAGGTGGTCTGTGGAGGCCCCAGAAGCCCTGGTACCGAGTGCCTTCAGACCCTATAGCACTACCTGCAGCATTTCTGTAGCAGATATGGTGCCCAGGCTCCCCAATACCCCCGAATGCCTGAAGTGCCCAGGGCTCTGTATTTCCAAACAACTCCGCCCCCCCGCCCCCCCCCCCCCCCCCCGCCAAGGAACGATGAAGCTCAGTACAGCATGACACCCAGGAAGCTGGCCTTGCACCAGCCACACAGGCCTAGCATGGAGCATGGCAATCCTATGGAAGCTGCAAAACCAAGCTCTTGTCTCCACAGGATGGGCGGTCCAGCAGGGGCACACAGTGGCTGAGGACTCTTCTTTCTGGATGATGAGACAAGGTTACCCCTTGCAAGTCTGTATAAGCTGTCTTGGGCACTAACTCAGTCCTGTCCTGGCAGCCTGTAGTGCTTCAGACACTCATACTCCACTGGGAAGATTAAGGGCCTATGCAGAGTCCCAGAAACCAAGACATGAGACCCACCTTATCCAGTGGGGAGAGGGAGGTGAGTTTCAACAGCCCTGGGGCAGCAGTGGTGACATGGATAAGGGGCTGACGTGAAAATGAGGACTAGCTGGATCGCTGTGGAGGACTCTGAACGCTGGGGTGTGACTCTGCCTAACCTGCAGAGAGCAGAGCTCCAGGGAGTGGTGAGCAGGAGAGGGATGGGATGGGAAAGGAGCCGTAAGGAAGCGAGGCTGGCAGCGGGTGTTGTGGACGTAGAAACAACCTCTAAGAAGTGTCAGGGACACGGAGGACTCGAGAAGTACATGGCACCATCCTCGCTGCTGCTGGAGTACCATGTGTGGGGAACAGGAGATGAACACAAGCCGACAGCGTTACACAAGAGAACCCTGCAGATGTAAGAAGGTGGTGGGAGAGGAACCCAAATGCGTGGGGAAAATATTAAGTGAAAATAACACAGATGCCATTACAGCAGCACTAGTGTGCTGAGCTCATGCTACCCCCTCTCTACCTACGCTGCTTTTTTTTTAAAAAAAAATTATTTATTTATTAGAGGGAGACCCACATGCCCCGGCATGTGTATAGAGATCAGAGCAAGAATTGACTCTCTCCTCCTACCATGTGAATTCCACGGATCAAGCTCAGGCCTGCAGGCTTCATGACTGACACCTCTGCAAACACACAAACATGCAAGCCTGTATATGTACACATGCAACTCCCCAACACACTCAAAATGGGGAAGGCATTTTTTTTTTCTTTTTAGACAGAGCCTCACGTAGCTAGTCTGCCCTTGAAATCCTGACCACCACCCCCCACCTCTATCTCCCAAGTGCTGGAGTTACAGGTCTGTGTTACCGTGTCCAGCTAAAAGCTTCATTCATAATGATATTCATATATCCACGAGTCACCCCACCCATTGTCACTCACTGTGGACTTTTGCCAAGGCACAGTGACCCTCTGTCTCTGTAGCTATGGCCTCCCTTCTCTCTTCCTGCCAAGTAAAACATCTCTATAATAGGGCTTCTCCCCACCACACACACACAGGGTGTGTTATATAGATAGTGCAGGTTAACAATTTGAAATCTCGGCCTCAGTCTCCCACGTGCTGGGATCACAGACTTGCCCCATCGTGCCCAGCTCAAGGTAAGCATCTGTCATTACTGATAGAAGATGGATGCTCATCAGAACTGCCGAACTGACAGACCACAGATCTCCGGGCTTGCCTGTAGTTAGCTGATGTGGGAAGACTCATTGTAACTGTGGGCGGGACTATTCCTGAGCATAAGGTCCTGGACTGAACAAAACGGAGAAAGAGAGCTGAGCAGTAACTGAGCATGCGTTCCTCAGTCCGCTTTTGTACTGCACGTGCAAGGCTGGCCAGTTGCCTCAAGCTCCTGACACCTGACTTCACCACCATGATGGACTGACCTGTGGAGTGTGAGCCCTTGAGTTGCCTTGATCAGGGCATGTTATTACAGCATCAGAAAAAAGAAACTGAGGCAGAACCCAAAGCAGTTTGCACATGAGAAACCGTAGATGGAGGCTCCTGAAGGTGTAGACTCTAGAGTTCCAATGCCAGCCCTTGAAGGCACAAGGACAGCGCTGGAACTTGCTTATCTAAAAACACTAAACAGAGGCTGGAGTGTAGCTCGCTCTCACGCATGAAGCCCCGGGTTCCATCCTCAGTACCAAAAATAAGCAGAAGACAAGCATTCCCCCAGCTGACTCAGATGGGCAGCTAGGTCTGAGAATTCTCACTCGGGGCTGCAGAGATTTGCCTCGATCTTATCAATAACTCAAGTGTCCACGGTTTCGCCCTTTTGATCAGTGTAGTAGCTTCTCCATGTTGCAGGGCAGGGCTGCTCTGGGATCTGTGCCCTGGGCATGCTACTTCTGTGACCACGGCACCAGCGGGCACAGAGAAATGATAGCCTCAAACTGTGGGGTCTGTGCTCCATAGCCCCAGGCATGCAGGCACAGGTGTGTGTTCCCCACATCCTACCACGGCTGTGACAGAGCTCGGCAAGCAGTTGCAGCCTGAGGAAGGCCTTCCCACAGAGTCATACTTGACACAGGCCATGCCAGTTTCCTACCACAGGCCCTCTGGCTACCATTCCATCTTTGAGGTGTCTGTGCCCAACTTCCCCCAAGGAACTCAGGATGCAGGTCTGAGCCAGACAGTGGGAGGAGAAAGAGCCCTATACCCCCTTCTCCCACCCCTTCGAAGTCCCCAAAGGGCTTGCCTGGGGTGGAACTCTGGGCAGAGTTCCCAGAACTTCCTTCTATTCCCTCCCCCACTCCTGTCAGGAGTAAAAAGTGAGCCATGGAGTCACCCCTCCAGGAGAGGGGGTGGCTTTGCTTATGAGAATAGAGCCCGGGGGCTGGAAAGGTCCATCCTTCGCATTCTCATGGGTTCAGCTTCGTGAGCATCACATGGGAGCTGTAGAAGGTGATGGGTTTGGGTCAGAGGAGAGCGTACTGACGCTTGGAGCTTGGACAAGGGCAGGACTGCCCCCTGCCCTTCGTGAAGCTGCTGCTGCTACTGCTGCAGTAAAAATACATAATAAAGAAAGAAACCTTTAAAACACACACCCTTGGGTGCTAGGCTGTAAATTAGGCCTGACCCCAGATGTGCCCCACCGCTGGCTCTGCAGTTGTTCCGTTGTATGGGTGGTAATGAAGCTAAATGCCTTTATCACTGAACAGAGTCATCCATCTACAGGGCCTGGCTGAAAACAAGCTTTGGGGACCAGGAAGACAATGGCAAGGAAGCCCCAACCCTACTGTACAGCCATTTGGAAATTCAAGCCATTCCCCTAGAAACAGGCCCCACTGAAGATAGCCTGGTTCAGGGCAGGTAAAGAGATATTGCATTAAAGCCACACTCAACCCTAGGAAATGCCAGTTCTCAAGGGAAGCCTGAGGGAAAGAGAATTAGAAGGCCACAAACATTTTTGGATAAAAACCCTGGGGACAATGTTTAGTGTGGCCCTGAAAGTAAACAGCTCAGTCTCTAGCCTCAGCCAGCTGGCTTGTCAGCAAAGTCACCCTTGAGCAGTCTTAGAATAAAGCTGTGCTAGGCAGGGCAGAGAGGTAGAGTTGGAGGGCCCAACTGGTGTTGCCATGTGGCTTGGTAGTGGAATGCTACCAATGGTTAAGACCCTGGGTTTCAAGGCCAGCACCAGCCTACAGGACAGCTATGTCTCTCCTATGGAACTGTATTGAGTTGTTCATCCAAGAGCATCTCACAGACCCAGTGTGGGGCCATAGTTTCACATCCTGGCTGGCAAGGAATTTGTAAGTCTATGTCATAGCCAGTGTGTGTATCGTGAGGCGGGTCTCATGTTTTCATCATCTTTGACACCCTCAAAGTTCTTCAGAACAAATTCACCCATTCATTTGATACCTACACCCTGGACCAGTGGTAGGAAGGGTCAATGGGTAGCTTTCGACTTTGCAAAAAGCTCAGACGTCTTCATTAATATATCACACCATTTGTGGGGACACCAGCTTGCTACCGATAGCATTTATCTCACTGTACTTATCAGAGCTCCCTCCTGAAATCAGTGGCTCCCACTGACCTTCCTTCTGAGGAGGAGGATTGTGGAAAGAGACTAGCCCCCACCTCCACCCTTCTCGATGCCTCCACCTTGACTAGAGGTTGATTGTCCCGCTGGAGGCCAAGTCAGCTGGAACCGGCCATTAATTTTAATGGTACTGGGCATTGCATCAGCTGCCCTGGGCTTGTTAACAAATCTCTGCCCTCTGCCTCCCTTCCTCCTCCATCTCTGGACCTGGAGGGACTGTGGGGACCTGGGGAGCTGCAGAGGTGTCCCTGAGGGTCTCCCAGATGCTAAGCGTGAGCAGTTTAACCTCACAGAATGCTTGGAGTCTCCTTACAGATCCTGGGCTTCGATCCCCAAAGACTGTACCTAGGAGAGGGCATGGGACATGGGCAGGAGGACCAGAGCAGTATGAAGGCCCTAAAGCACTTTGTTTGCCTCACTGAGGACAGTTGTGTAGGTGACAGAGCGGGGGATGGGTCAGTGGTGACATTTGTTGAAGAGGATGAGGCAGCCTCCATCACCAGAGAATTTATAACCTGGCCAGATGACATTTCCACGGATGGAGAGGCACTGAGATTAAAAGCAGAAAGGGGCTCTAGCCAAGCTGCCAGCTGCCAGGAGCCTTTCTGTGATCAAGGACATGGAGGATGCTGATGAAGCCCAGAGGCGGTTCTCCAGGGGACACTATAGATGACAAGAAATAAGCCTAGAACTGCCTTTTTCCTTATGGTGTCATTGACACCAGGACAAGGCTGAGAGCCCACGGCACGTGGCTGAGCCCCATCTAGTCAGTCACCTGAATGATGAAATGCCACCCTTTGCTTATCAACTCTAGAGGGAACAGGGGTCCTGGGTCCCCACCACCTGAGTGCAAGTGAGCAGGGGCCAGAGTTGTCAAACACCAAGGGAAGTTCAAGGTCAGGTGTGCGTGGTCACTGGGAGTGCTAGAAGGAGCTGCCTTCAGGTGCCTGAAATAGCAGTCACACACTCCAAGAAGAAAGAAGGCCAGTGTGCCCTGAGATCTTTCCTTTGATCACAGTGGAGGCCTCAGAAGACTGTTGACATACATGACATGTCACATGTCACCGCAGAACATATCAGACTTGAATACCAGACCTGGAAGCTGCACTCCCAGGTGTGAAGTTGCTTCCCATGGATGAATTCTTGAGATTTTGATCTCCAATAAGATGGTATTATCAGTATGTGGGGCCTTTAGGGGGTGATTGGGCTGAGGTACTGAGATTGGTGCCAAGGTAGAACCAGGCCCTGACCAGGCCCTCACAGGGGACAGAGAGACGCACAGAGCTCCCAGTGTCCTCTGAGTCTCCCTTCTATGAAGACAATCAGGAAGGGGTCCTCGTGAGCTCCTCGCCACTCCAGCTGGTTGCTCTCTGACTTGTAGCCGCTAGAGCCGTGAGAGGCGAATGTTGGCGGTTTAGAGCTGCCCAAATGAGGACTGCCCCTTCCTAAAAGACGGACTCAGTTTATGGCAGCCCCCACAAGGATTCAACTGGCATTTATACAGCAGCGGCTGGAGACCAGGGAAAGGGCAAAGCTATGGATGTCACCACGGAAGGCCAGGATGGAGTCTCACCAGGTACCAAGAGATCAAGCCCACAGAATTCAATGCTGTAGAACCTGTCGCTGGAGGCAGGGGAGGCAGGCTGGTACTGTGAGCAGGCACAGCAGGAATCTGGCACTGAATGCCAGGGTCCAAACCCCACAGATGGACGGTGAGACGTCAGGTTTCCTCACCTATGGAAGGCAATGCTCGGGGTCCGCTGCGACCGGAAGGTACAGGAATGCATGACACGTTCAGAATGCAAACTAAGACTGACGAGTGAGGGCCGTTGGGAGAGACAGGCAGGGAGCAGGCCTCCTTAGTAGCCTGGACTGGAGCAGAACCTTGGCAAGGGAGCATATTAGCTATAAATATGAAAGTGAAATTGAGAGCAGAGACGCCTGGAATTGAAATCACGGTAGCTGATGACAGTTATTCATTCTGTTTTTTTAAATTATGTTTTGCATGCCGTTTGCCTGGGTAGGTGTGATGGGATGAGCTCGCGTGTTTGTGCAGGCACGTGGCTGGAGGATGACTTTGAGTGTCCCCTGCTGTCACTCAGTATCCTCTCTTTGGAGCCAGAGCCTCTTACTGAATAGCCCACTGTTTCAGCCAGGCTGGTTAGCTAGTAGCCCCCAGAATCCATCTGTGTTTGTCCAACATGAGGGTCAAAGGTGTGGGCTGCTGCACCTGGCTTTTCTGCGAGTGTGACATTGAGGGGACAAACACAGGTCCTCATGCTTGCTCAACAAGCATTTTACCCACGGAGCCATCTTCCCAGCCCCTTTACCCTTTAAAAAATTATACTGTAACTGCTAAGTTCAACCATGTCAGTTTTGTGAAGCCTGAGGCTGGGGTTCATCCATATGTCGAAGTTTTACGTAGCCCGGAAAAGTCTGGTAGTGGCTACACAAAGAGATGGGGAAGTTCTTCAAAGTGAGATCACAAAAAAATAGTACACATATTGTGTGGGGAGATTATTTTAAAATATTTATGCATGTGGACAAGGACAGGCACATACTAAACAAAATGAAAAAATTGTCTTTAACGTGGCTGAACTGCTGGTGTTTTTCTCTCTCTCTCTTTTTTTTTCAAATATAAAAAAATAAAAACGTCACAAGCACCTGTTGAGATTCTGCTTTACAAAGATGTCCCCCAGTGGCATCTTTCTGGCTGTAGAGAAGGTGATGTAACAGTCAAGCATGTGAGGGACAGCTGACACCCAGACATCTGACAGAAAATGGCTGATGCCACGGAACAGGCCCAGAGCTGCCGTGGAGATCTTTGAACTTCCAGGAACAGCCTTGGCCCCGGGGCACCCAGCACTGATAGAAACCCAAGCTCTGGGGCCAAGAGGATGGCTCAACTGGCAAAGTGCTTCTCATGTGAGACTGGTGACTGGAGTACCCATCCTACCCCAGAACTCATGGAAGGGTGGAAAGAGAGACTTGGCCTCACACAACGACCCACTGATTTCCACATAAGAGCTGAAACGTGCACACGCCCACATATCCACATCACACACATACACACACATTGATAATAATGATATCTTTTTGTAAAAAAAAAAAAACAGCCATAAGCCCAGTTTGACGGTGCAGGCTTAGTTACCTGGGAGCCTAAGGTATATGATGCATTCAAAGTGAGCCTGAGCTACCAAGTAAGTTCAAGGCCAGCCTTGGCAACTAACTGAGACTCTGTCTCAAAATACAAAGTACATAATGGGCTGGGGTTGTAGCTCAGTGAGTGGCTGCTTAGATGCACCCGGCCCTGGGTTCAACCCAGAGGCAGTAGCGGGCGCTAGGGGGACAGACACCTGACACGCAGCTGGGGCGTTGTCATTGTTTAGCTTTAGCTCCCTAAGATTCTCTTTGAAAACACAGTTTTATTTTCAGTTAAGTCCCTATTTTATTTCCTTGTTTGAAAGAGAAAAGGCTGTTTTTGGAGGAACAGCTGAGCAAGACTCCGAAGGTCAGGGAGAGCTGCCTTCAAGGATCAGTCATAGGCACAGCAGCAGGTGGGGCTGCAGGTTTTCCCCCATGGCCCTCACTTCCGGTGGGATCCTCCTCCCCAGTGCGGCTCTGGACAGGCAGAGGGAAGACTGGCTTCATTACCAGGTCTAGTCAGCACCTGCGACCATGGGACGCAGAAGAAGAGATCTATCCTGACTTCAAAGGCAGAGTTTCTGAGCAGCTGTGTCTCCCCCACTCCACACTCACCCAAACAAAGCCACCTCCTCTGCCACTCCAAGGAGAACAGGTGGGGTCCCCAGGCCTCATCAGAGAGAGCTGCCTGTTTGAAAGAGAATTAAATTGCTAGGGCAGCATTTATGGCTATCATTTGTCAAGAGATTTGGGAGAGGAACTTAGTAAGAGGGCACTCTGTGAAGAAACGTAAGGCCCTGGGTTCCGTCCCAGGTACCACCAAAAGAAAGACAATTGAGGAAGCATGTGAGAGCAAGATGCTAAGACACGCCGAAGATGCTGAAGATGCTGAGGCATGACATCACTGTCCTCTACTGTCCAGGGCCCAGCTCTGATCCCTTTGTTCTCTGGGACCAGTGCCCCACAGGACACCTTGTCAGCTGAGTAGCATAGCCTCGACTCAAAACAACAAGCTGATATGTTGCTTTTGAGAAAAGGTTTCTGGGAGCAGCCCGAACCATGGGTGCTATGCAAGGAGTGACCCAGGTCCTTGCACCCACCTGGAGCAACACTAGGGGACAGGGGATGACTGGGAATTGTATACCCACTCCATGTCACTCTTGCTGTCCTGTCCATGCGGTCAGTGGCATTTCCTCCACAGTGGTTGACAGAATCACAGCTGACCCAGACTGAAGTCTCCAAAAGCAATGGCTGCTCCTACCACAGATGGAGCCACCAGCCTGCCACCTGTCCTTTGGGATTGTTCTTACTCCGCTGGTGAAAAGCTGCCCTGGGGTTCCAGAGGCACCTTCAGTTTCCCCTGGAAGCTAAGGAAGTTATTCAGTAAGATCATCTAACCAAACCTGGTTAGGTGGGGCATATCTTTAATCCCAGCACTCAGGAAGCAGAGGCAGCCAGATCTCTTGTGAGTTTGAGGCCAGTCAGGTCTACAGAGCAAGTTCTAGAACAGCCAGGGCTATGTAGAAACACCCTGTCTATCACACACACACACACACACACACACACACACACACACACACACACACATTATCTAGTCATAGCAATTCTTGGTGTGTACCTGTCTGTATATGTGTGTACCTATGTACATATATGTACATATATGGGTTTGTGTGTTAACGTTGGCAGTGTGGAGCTGAGGGCTGGCGGAGACATTTCCATCCAAGAGGCTCCCTTTGTAAAACATATACATCCATACCACAGCCTCGGTCAGATGAAATTCACTTCCGTAAACCTTTCAGCACACAGGAAGTCCTTCCCTGATAGGAGTGGCAAGCTGATCACAGAGGCCCAGAAGGGGATGCATAATCACCAAAACCATGCTAGCTTGCTACATGTCTCCTGGCATGGGAGCCCAGATTTCCTGCCCCAGCGTGTCCCACAAACATATGGATTCTCCCAGCTCCTCCACGGATCGCATCGTCTTTCTTCTGAGACCTGGAGTCAAACTACTGAGAAGTCCACAGAAGAACGGCCATGTTCCCGCCCACTGATACTGTTCCAAAGCAGAACTTACTGGAAAGAGACAACATAAATGGACTCCAAAAGCTGGACCAGGGGTTCTCTTTCCAGCCATCTAAACAAGCAGGGAAGTGATGGAGGAAGCAACCCGAGGCAGGAATCAGGGTTCAGTCCAGCCAGATGCCAAAGCAGGCTCTGGGGAGAACTTGTTGAGATGTTTCCTATTAGGGCAAGAAGCAGCAGATGAGAGGGCGGAGCCTGGATCCAGCACAGTTGCCGCCAATGTTTCAGTCCTAAGGAGCCACTGGGGCTCCAGTGATGCTAAAAAGGGCTGGAACACAAGAGCTGGGCACAGCACGCAGCTGCTGTAGAAATAGCTGGTAGGTTTTTATTTATTTTTTTAATACTGTTTTTCTCTGTGTCTTTTTTTCACTCTTGGAAATGACACTATGGGGAATCTGGTCCTCTGACCGACACCAAAGGCTGTCTCATGTCTCCCTGGCAGGCACTGTAGAAGCAAGAGCTGGCTGGCTGCCAATCCTCTCGCCCTCTCTGTCCAAACTCTTTATGGCCACTCAGCCACCCCATTCTGCTGTCACCACCCAGTGATGAGTTGGGAGCTGTCCAGCCTAGAGTCTGGCGTGTGTCTCCTGCCTGCACTAACTACTTTACCAGTTCCAAGGGCTCCAATGGTGCAGAGGTGGACAGCAGCCCAGTGGAACCTCAACTCGTGTCAATCTGTCTTTCTGGAACCCTGGACCTTCTGCTCGAGGTGGTCCCCAATTCTCCTACACTACGGTGTCCCCCATCTTATCCAATGACAGAGTGACAGGGTAGCATGGTTTTACTATGCTGGTCCACACCACGTAGGCCAAATGTGGTCCTTTGAAGTCAGTGCGATTTGCAAGGGAGGGGAAACGGGACAGAGATCAAGGGCTGGCTCCTAGTGCCAGGCTACCAGATTTTGTGTGGTTATGCCTCAGCATCCCCTCCTACCAGGTAGGGCAACAGTCAGAGCACCCACTTCAGAGGCCTGGTGTGAGGAGTGACATAACACACAGAGCCCCTGAGCAGTCTGGCAGCCCATGGTGGGGAGCCTAAATATTCTACCCAGCCTGAAAGGTCACCTTGATGCTGGACACCCTCGGCACTGTTTGTCACTGTCACTGGGAGGGAGCGATTGTCCACAGACTTCCCAGCTCAGATGCAGCCCCAGGACTTTCAGATGCCCTGGCTCCCCAATAGATCATAAAAGGCTCCAGGGCAAAAGATGTTACCTAATGTGAATAGTTCCCTGAGAAATTTGTCATCTGTGTCCATATCTATGAAGTGAGAGGCTTCTGTCAGGTCCCTTCAGTGTGAGCATTTGTGACCAAGGTCCAATCTTTCAGGCTGGCTAAGCACCACAAAGAACACGGCTTTCCTGCGTATGCCTTGGCAGAGGCCCTCAGGGCAGATCCCCTCTGAGGTCTTTGCTCAGAGCATGGGATAGCATCTCTGAGACCAAGCAGTCAGACTTCTAGAGTCCCAGGAAGATAGTCCCTAAGACAGCTCAGGGTCTCTGGAAACCTAAGATGCCCCTCCTCCTAAAAGGAGCCTGTGCAAACTGAGCGTCCCCAGTCCAGATGGGGAAATTCAGCAGCTGCACTCTCCCATCCTAGGGTCCCTGGTGTCCACTGAAGTGCATCTTCCTAAGAATATCCGTGCAGAGCCCAGATGGAGTAGAACACCTTCTACATCTTAGGCACTTAATACACGCTTACCAAAAATATTAAATGAATGAAGTAGATTTGAGGAGGAAAACAGACTGGAAAATGTTCCAAGAATACCAAAGAGCTCTCTTTGCAAGTTCAAATGACTTTTCAGTGGCCTTGACCCGAGAAAACCTGAGCTGTGAACTCTGCTTTGTGTAGAAAGGTGACACTGTGGGTTTATTCAATAGCGCAGTGACAAGTTCTTACAGCAGCAGAAACCATCATTCCAATCTTAACCTGCTTTCATCTAGTGTGTCTGTCTCAGTGCTCCTGTCTCTCTGCATACGCCAGTGTGCACAGGGCAGCGTGCACAGGGTAGCGTGCTCAGGGCAGGGTGCACAGGGCAGGGTGCACAGGGCAGGGTGCACAGGGCAGCGTGCACAGGGCAGGGTGGACAGGGCAGTGTGCACAGGGCAGCGTGCACAGGGCAGTGTGCACAGGGCAGCGTGCACAGGGCAGCGTGCACAGGGCAGCGTGCACAGGGCAGCGTGCACAGGGCAGCGTGCACAGGGCAGGGTGCACAGGGCAGGGTGCACAGGGCAGTGTGCGCAGGACAGGGTGCACAGGGCAGCGTGCGCAGGGCAGGGTGCACAGGGCAGTGTACGCAGGGCAGGGTGCGTATTTAAGAAGCATAGCCTCCCAGGACATGGGAAGAAGAGGATGGAGACAGGAAATGGCCATTTAAGCATCTCTTTCCACTGTGAGCACAGACACCACGCTGGACTTTTACCTGAACAGAGTCTATGTTCTGCTATGCAGGCAGCAGTGAAGCCATGTTCTCAAATGACCCTTCCTGCCACTACTTCAAGGTTATGGTTGTCAGTACTCTGGGGACTGGAGCTTCGTGTCTAATGTCATCATACACAGCACTTCTGCAGACAACTGCTTGCCAACATCACTGGGGTGTTTTGGAACAACAATAAGTCAATAATAATAATAATAATAAGTCAACCTATTAGATACATTTTCAAACAACCGTGTTATTCTGAGGAGTCTAGACTGTAAAGGGGTCCGATGGCACAAAATGGAGCTAAGAAACTTTGACTTTGGGTCTCTAACTGCCTCCCTTACTTGTCACTCCCCACTCTTCAGGCTAACAGGCTCAAAGACCCTCTGACTAGACACTGGGTCTCCAGGGCTGGGAAGGATAGAGGCTGGAGGAGGGGCAGGCTTACTGATGGTCACCGAGGGAAGGAAGGTCTTGTGGGAGTGAGAGAGGAAGGGTGGGAAGGAGAAAGACCGAGTGTGGCCTGGCCCCAGTGCCCACCCTGGTGCTCTAGACTCACCCCAGAGCATCTGCGTCTGCCTGTGGTTCTGAGTTTTCCCACCTGTTGGAGGAGTTGCGCTCAGTTCCTGGCACCTGCTCAGTACATTTTTACTTTATTTTACACAGTGCTTGTGGGCATCAAGCATTGTCGGGTGTTCTGACACTGCCAGTGTGCTTTGGATGAGCCCTGTTGCTAAGAGACGAATCCCAGATGCATCTTTAAACACTGCTCTAGAAAAGCACATTCCTCCACACACAGTTCCACGGTGTCTTTTCTTGGGTCCTGTTTAGTTTATGTGAACACCTACTTGCCAAAGGCCACATTTCGAACCTCCAGGAAAATCCAATGAAGGCTCCATTTACTCCGAGGAGCCACTCTGAGAGCGTGGAGCAATGGTTTGGGGAAGAGAGGAAGACTCATGGTGGCCGCAGTCACCTGCAAACAACCAGCGCAGCCTGGAGCTGCAGTGCAGCCATACTGGGAAGGACTCTCTGAAGAACCAATGGGCCATGGCTCTATCCTACCAGTAGCTTCTTGCATTTCTAAGATGCCCGACCTTCCCACTCGTTGCCCAGCAATTCCATGTTCAGTTTGATTTCAATCACATGCACTTAAACTTCCAGCATCCCCACCTCCAAGCCTCGGATCTTCTGGGTTGACTGTACCAGAGACAAGGGCTCCCTGTGGGTCACCACTCCCCCATGCAGTCCTGGACACAGGAGCTACAAAGGACTTCCTTTCCCTGAGCCCAGGGGTCGCCTTCCACTGAGGCCTCCCAGAAGTGCTCTCTAAACTGTGCCGAGCACAGTCCACTCCACTCCTGCCCCGCTACATCAACCTCTTTAAAGGTGGAAACTGACCAACTTCCCAAGGGATTCTGATGTTCCTGAGGTCAGGGGTCAGCAGTATGGGATTACCTATCAGCCGTATCCCTCCAAATGAACTAAGCATGTGTTTCAAGCCAGGCAGGGCCCCAAGTTCAGAGACACAGTCTGAATGAGAACATCTCCTCCACTAGACCAGCCAGCATTGGGGCCCGTGGAGCTAGACCAGAGAAGCTGAGGAGAGTACCACAGTGACATTCCATGGGCAACAATTCACGCTTAATCTCCACTGTGTGAAAAGTACTATTAATTCTAGGACTGAACTCGATTCATTTTCTTTAAGAGAGTCTGAAGAAATAGGGACTATTCCCCCCACTTTTTTTTTAGATCAAGAGATGGAGGTGCGCATAGAAGCAGTGTAAAGCCTAAAACTATCAAACTTCCAGAAGACGTAGGAGACAAACTCTGTAACCCGGAGGCAGGAAAGATTACTAAAGTAGAGAAACTTTAAAAGGGAAAGGAACTGAGATGTGGAAGAGTAGATCACTTGGCCAAACTCGCACAGTGATCACGTGGTAACATGCAAGCCAGGGAGCAAGTGTTCTGTCAGCTAAAAAAAAAATCCAGAAAAGGATCATCGGGATTTTTCACACACAACAGAGCCTGCCTCAGTGAGCTGGGCTCCTGACTGATGGCCACCGCCTATGCCCTCCCTGGGAGCCAGCTAAGGATGCCCTAGCAGACGCTCCTCTGGGTAGCAGATGGATGGCTTTGTTTCTCAGAGCTGGCTTTCTTCCCTAAGGCATTTTGTACCTTAACATCCATGCCCCTGCCCCCAGCTCAGCCCATACAGTGGTCATCAGAGCGGCCCACGGGCAGCAAAGCCCTGTGCAGGGCGACGTTTTCCTCATGCAGCAGGATCCTCTCCCTCCTGGCCGCCCACCAGTCCCTGCCAAGCTGCCAGCTATGGATGCTTTAAAACATTTTCAATTAAATGTGTTGTGGGAAGAGTCTGGAGCTGCGTGGCAGGCGATATACCGGTTCCCCTTCCACCCTGGACGGGATGCTGAGCCACGTTCCCACAGCTATCCCTGCCAAATTACTCTGGGCTATTTTGGAGCACATACAGAAATGCCTGGGAAGTCCCCTAAGCCACCCTGGCAGGTCCTCAACGAGTCATTGCCAGAGCGGAGAGCTGGACAGGTGGGTCAGCAGGAGAGGAAGCCATCTCTCCCTGAGCTTAGAGTGTGACCCACAGTCCATACCACCCCAAATGTAAGCCCTGTTCAGGTCACACTCACTGTTATAGAGGCATAAATCCTACCTAACACCTCTCATTCATCATTTCCATTAAAAAAAAAAACTCAAGAAATCACACGTCGCCAGCAACCACTAGCTGTCTGGGCCATCTGCGCAGGGGATTGTGGTAGACCTTTCCCACAAGTGTGAAGGGTGAGACGAAGTGCCACAGGACTGAGGTAATGCACACACTTCCCAACACACGCTTGTCCTAAGCACACATAGGACAAGGGCAATGTGTGCTCACACCTGCACACATTTGGCTCACACACCACCTTGGGTTTGGACGGACACAGTATCGCGCACCTCCCCTTCTGGGTGGCCCTCTCTGTGTTTCTGGCACTGCATAAATAATAACAGTCAACACAATGGCTTTCTAGTAATTCATAATTCCTTATGAGTCATAGTTTTGGGTGATTCACAAACCTTTTGGCTATGCCCAGGTGCTCAATCAGGCAGTGCTGAGTCAAACAAACCCTGACCCATTCTCTTGAGCGCCTACAGGGGCCTGTGCTATCGCTCGGCCACTTTCAGTTCCTGTGGCCTTTCAAATCTTTTCTTATTTGCCCCACTCCTCCCTCCACCTCTCTGTATAGTCCACTCCTGGGGACACAATTCCTCTGTGAGTCAGCACTGATGCCCAACACTATGGATAAACGATGCCACTTCGTGCCATTGGTATAACTGAGTTCCTAGAGCAAAAGCCTCAATTCCGGCAGCCCCAACAGGCTGGGCTTCACCGCCCATCACTGGCACACTGTATGCCAAAATTAAAGACATGAACACGAAGCAATAAATGAATAAATAAGAACAGAAAGAAGAGATTTGATTTAGTGGCCACACTGAGAAGAGCCTCAGCCAGAGGGGCGTAATTAAGCCGACCCCACCAAGGTGTGGCCCAGCCATCACCCTTTCAGCACTGTCTCCCAGGGTAGTCTCAGGAGGAGAATACTGCCCTGGGGCGCAGCCTCACCACTGTAGATGACACCCTAGTATGGGTGGGGGACTGTCCCAGGACGCTTTGCTCTTCCCAGAATCCAAAGCCACGAGACCAGGTAGGTAGCCAGGCACTCTGTGAGGGATCGCCATGTCTATGATGGTCAAACAGGAGTCTGAACCAAAGTGAAGGAGACAGAATAAATGAAAGCAGAGGAAAGCCAGGCTTCCCGAGGAAGAGCTTGGGGCTTTTTAGCCCAAGCCATGTCTGAGGCCTGTTTCACTGAGACCATCTATCTACCTTTTCCTTAACCCTTGGCATTCCAGGCGAGAAACTATTTCCTCGTCAATGCTTTCTTGTTTGTTTAACCAGTTTCCCCTCATCTTCATTTGCAAGTCTTTTTGCACTTAAGCAGTACAGCACACTCTAGAAGTTTGAGAAAGCGTGGTTAAAGAGAGAAAGAACCCTCACTCCTTGGGTGGCTCCAGCCTATCTAGTCCCCAAAGGCTTTTTGATACCTAGTGGTTTGGGACAAGGCCTTAGGTCGTTCTGACCTAGACTGGTTAAAGAGCCAGTAAAAAGCCTGTGGCCTTTCGTTCTATTTTCCTAACTAGGTCCTGAATGTGTCAATGTTGTTGATGGAGACCCAGGACCCTACTGTGGCATGGATTCTTGGAATGTATTTGCAGCATTTGAGGGAAACAGTCATGGGGTAGCTGCCAAATTCACCACCTACTTTCCCCCCAACACTGCATATCAACCTCATCTTTCAATGTGCAAAACTCCCCACAAAAATCATGTTTATGGAAATCATATCACCATGGCAACAGTAAAGGTCTCACAAGTATTTTTAAAATAGCAAATTAACAAAAACCCACTTATAAAAAAAAATCTAAAATCTGTTCCTTTATGAGCATTAACGAACACAGGGATTTGAACAAAACACACAATGTGTCTGATGGCGAAAAGTCAATAGAAATGACTCTTGACTCTGGATTAACTGGGAGCAGAGGGCGGGCTCCGTGGGAGCAAAGTTTGGCTTCTCTAATAAGAGGTCGCTCTTTGCATTTATTCTGGAAGATAACACCAAACTCCTCTGGTGCCGGAGAAATGTGGCGAAGAGGCTCAAATTGCTGAAGTACTCATTTCTTACTTTCTATTTTCACATCACTGATATTATTACCTTCCCCACTCTGCAAGACTATTCCATTTTTAACTCATAGGTTTTTAGCAGTTGCATAAGCCTCCGCCACTGTGATTTAGCCTGGCTGACTCTCTATTATAAAACCTGTTCACTCAGAAGTCTGCACACAAATCACACGGGAAGGGGGAAAAAAGCCAGATTCACACGAACCGAGTCAGAACCTCTTTGCTTTTTAAGTATGCGACTGATGTGGCTAGAAAAGGGAGGGGATGCTTTTAAATAGGAGATGCACTAATTTTTTGGCTTCTTTTGTAAGATTTAAAGTACAATAGGCGTGTTGTGATGACTTGGCTCATAACAAGGGATCCCTGCGAGCTAGAACAATGCAAACACTGGAGGCTTTTTCTGGAAGTGCAGGGAGGAAAATAAAACCTTGCAACGGAGGGATCCACACTGGGTCTCCAGCTCCACAGGAGGGGAACCGGAAGCAGGGCAAGAAAGCAAAGCGGTGGGTCCCCAGAGTGGGAAGTACACTGTTGGCAGTGAGGATTTGCTCCCCTCAGTCGCTCTTGCCACTGGGAAATTAAAGGGCACAGCTGTGCAGCATCAGCAACGCCACAGGCTGGACAGATGTTGCACTTTCCAAAATGAGGGCTCCGGGAAAAAGGATGGGCATTCATTCCCCAGGAGATCAAGTGGAATCCTGAATCCTGTTGCTGGAGGTGTTCAAGTCAAGAGCAGGTGGTATAGAGCTCTGAAAGCAAGTAACCAGGATCCAGGATGCCGAGGAGGGAGACAGGCTGGGGAGTCCTATTTGGCACCTTCTAAAGCTGCCATCCCTCCCAGAGTCAGTCTCTTCCCAGTCCACCTGAGATCACGGCATCTCCTGAGTACCAAGAGCCATCTGGAAGCCGGACACCCACGCTTTTCAGACAGCAGGATGCTCAGGCTCTAGAGCTGGCTGTTCCTGCAGCTTCCAGGAGGAAGAAAGTAGAAACCAACTTCTTCATGAAAAGCACAGAGTGTGTGTGTGCGGGGGGGGGGGGTGTGCGCACTATGAGCCAGGGCTGGCAACCCAAGTTCCATGGTCCAGTTGGGGCACCCGAGAAGCAAACTCTAAATGGGAGAAGCCTGGGATAGAAAGCAAACATTTGCATACCTAGGCCTGAAGGGGTGGCCAGAAAGCTGGGTTAAAGAATGGAGCTGCGGGCTAGAAGCCATGGCCACAGCCTGGCAGTCAGAGGGAACAGAGAAACCCAAGCCCCAACCTCTCCCCTCTTCCTCCGCCTTGCCAGAGCCTTCCTTGAAAGACACAGGACCAAGGAGTGGTAATGCAGGCCCCAGAGGACAGCCTGCAGGGGCAGAGCAGATCATAAGAGGGTCGACATAGATGAGGGAACAGAGAAGGCAGCGGGAGCCTATTCCCCGGTCTTTTGTCCCCTGTGAGGGTAGAATTCTCATGCATTCAGAAGCTGGAAGCATGAAGACAGGTCAAGATGGAGGGCTGGGCTCCCACAGGGCTGGTACAGAGCTAGCCCCTGAGCCTAATTTTATTTCCTTAACTATTTCATCACAAACAAGAAAAAGAAATCAGGACTAATAGCCATCCCCACTTCAAATGTGGACAAAGTGGGGCCAGGCAGGAGCAGTGGGCACCATCACGTCAAGAGTACGGTTATTACAGAGTTGAAACAGGAAGTCAGGAATGTAGTCCTCAGCCTCAAAGGCACATAGTTCATCACGTCAGCAAGAATGGCTGGAATTCTATTGGGGGTCATGCCCTGGGCCACATGCTGGAGGAGATACCACAGAAGGTGCAAAAAAAACCCCAGACTAACCCACACAATACATCAGAATACCCCAGGTCAGAGCGGCAAGCCGACCAGACAACTGGGAAGAGCAGTTTCCTGGTTTCAATGCAAGCTGGGTTCTCACCTGACCACCATCTTCAGAGTACTGCCCTTCACAGTTGGTGGTGGTCCCCCAGAAGCTCCCTAAGAACTGAAATGAGGAGCTGGAAACAATCCCGGGGAGATGGACCATCCACTCCTCCCTTCCCTGGGTCTACCAACCCAAGACACCTCCATCCTGAGTCTGCTCTCAGGCCTGAGCAGAACCCACCACAGAGCTCGGTGCTACATGATCCACAGGAAAAATAAAGTACACAGTGGCCCAGCCAGCCGGCCAAAACATGACCCTGCTGTGTCTCCCACCCCCCTCCAGCCCACGTCAGCCTCCAAAGCCTATCAGGACCTACCAGACTCAATTTAGCCAAACCTCTGAGTTCAGGGCATGAGGCCACCGCCCTTTCTGTAGAAGAGTCGAGAAGCCTAGCAGTTTGGTCCTAAGATGGTCATGTTTACTCTTTCTCTTCTGAGTCAGGCCACGGGGTGATTCCCGGACTAATTCCTCTTGGGCGTTCAACCCACATTACCTCTCTAAGCAGCCAAGGCCAAGGCTCAAGATGCCTGGGCTTGGCCTGGCACAGGCATGGAGTACTGGTTTGAGTTGGTTTCTCTGAGACCCGAGACTGATGCGTGGACTCCAAATGAGATGGGGAATAACCAAGAAAAGAAAGACATCCCAACGATGCTGTGCCTCTGACATCCGGTCCAGTTCTGGCTGAAGCATTCAGATTCCTGATTGGTCCCAAAGGACCTGTCAGGCCACCAAGGGAAATCTAGCCCTGTGCACTGCCTTTGTATAATTGGAAATTTTCCAGAGTGACAAGCCCTTGCTGATGGGCCATGGGGCATCTCAGACTTCCAAACAGTGGCAATGAACTTCTTGTGCCCTTAGAGTTTTATTGGTAGGTACCCTAGGGCAACCTCCTTAGGGAACCTGGGTAAATGCTACCTATGTCATGCCACAAGCATGCTAAGAAAGAAGTTGTGACTGCTTTAGGGACAATATTTGGGATTAAGATGCAATTTCTCTGTCGGAACCACTTGGCTATATGACTTTAGTTATGCGACTTTTTTTTTAACTTTTTGCTTTAAAATACTTTTGAACTGGCAAAAAAAATCAAAAACTTTACAGAGACCCCCAGTCTATTCTATCAGGGTGCCAATAGCTAACACTTCTCCGTGTTTGCCTGGTCTTTCTCTCTTCTTCCTTCTTCCTTCGCCCTTTTTCTTCCTTTTTTTGGGGGGGGGTAATGACAGTGTTGAGAGCTGAAGGCACACTTGAACCCATGTTCCTCCTCCCTCCACCTTCTGAGTGCTGGCATTACAGGCATTTGCCACCTTAATGGCTTTAGGTTTTAGGTAGTGCTGGGGATCAAACTCAGGGATTGGAGTTGGCTCGGCAAGTATTTTACCAACTAAGCTACATTTCCAGTCCACTTTTTTTAAAAAACCACTTGTGAGCAGGCTGCTGCTTTCATGGTTTGCCGTCATACACTGGTATGAGTTTCCAGAGTCAGAGATATTCTTTTAAATATTTATAGCACAATTATCAAACTTAGAATGCTAACTAATCATACACTGTCTTATCAAGTCTGCAGTTCACAGCCCTGTTTTGTCAGCTGAATCAGCATCCATAATGGTATCCTTTTCTTATTTGATACAGAATCTAGTTCAAGGCCATGCTGGCCTATCATTCTGAGTGCTGGAATTACACGCATGTACCAACTCACCTGGATAACTGTCATGACTTTAAACTTCCTTAGTACTTTTGTGGTGGTTTAAAAAACATGGCCCCCAAAGGAGGTGGGACTAATGGGAGGTGTGGCCTTGTTGGAGAAAGTGTACCACTGTGGAGGCGGGCTTTGAGGTCTCATATATGCTCAAGCCAACCTCAGTAAAACAGACCACTTCCTGTTGCCTACAAGAAGTAGGATTCTCAGCTACTTCTCCAGCATCATGTTCACCTGCACGCTACCATGTCCCACCACGACAATAATGGACTGAATCTCTGAACTGTAAGCCACCACAATTAAATGTCTTCCTTTGTAAGAGTTGCTGTAGTAAAGGTGTCTCTTCAGAACAATAGAAACCCTAACTAAGGGGCCAGGTAGTGGTAGTGCACACCTTTAATCCCAGCACTAAGGAAGCAGAGACAGGCAGATCTCTGTGAGATCAAGGCCAGCCTGGTTTACAAGCGCTAGTTCCAGGACAGCTAGGTACAAAAATCAAAAAAAAAAAAAAAAAAAAAAAGGAAGCAAGAAAAAAAGAGAAACCCTAACTAAGACAACTTTCCTGACAATTTTCATGATACAGTTTGAATCTGATGTTTTCTTGTGAATAAGTGTAGGATACTCAAAATTGGTGTTCCTCGGAAAGTCACATGCCCCTTTTTGGTGACATTAGCCTTTAAGCAGCTTTAGTTATCTTTCATATATTATAAAACTGATACGTTTAATAATTTAGCAGCTTTGAGTACAATCACAGTGTTGGGCAACCATTACCACTATCAGCTTCAGAGCACTGGGGACGTTTCACTGTCACCATGCTTGTTATTGGTCAGTCCCCACTTCCCACAAGCTCACCATCCCCCAGCCTCTGTTTCCCCAGTCTTTATTAAGATGATCATCTCAGGGATGAAAGATGATTTGGTGGTTAAGAACACTTGTTGCTCTTCTAGAGGACCAGGGTGTTATTCCCAGCATCAATGTGGCAGCTCATGATAATCTGTAACTCCATTTCCAGGGGGACCAACACTGTTTTCTGACCTCCGCAAGCACCAGCACTCAATGTGGTATACAGATATGCACTCTGCTGAAATACCCATACATATAATAATAATAATAATAATAGTTGTAGCAGTTATAGTAGATCTTTTTTGTTTGTTTGTTTGTTTGTTGAGACACAGTTTCTCTGTGTAGCCTTGGCTGTCCTAGAACTCACTCTGTAGACCAGGCTGTCCTTGAACTCCACCTGCCTCTGCCTCCTGAATGCTGGGATTAAAAGCGTGAGCTACCACAGCCCGGCTAGTTCTAAATTTTTTTAAAAAGATTAATCAACTTCTTCGCTTCCTAAACACTTATAGCAGCAGTCAGAAATACAGCTTCAAAGGACAAGGTTAATGATGTGTAGTAGTAGGTGGCCTTCCAGTGAGTCCCCCACAGATCAAGTCACAAGGACCTTAGCTCTACATCCTCTTTTGATAGTCGAGGTTCCAGAGGCTCATCAGAGATACACGTGCTATCACACACACACACACACACATACACACACACACACACATCACCCTCATCCTGCTTAAAGCCTTGGGAATGCCAACCTATTGCTGTTAACTCAGGGAGGCTGAGAAGTGAACGGAAGCTGGTGTCTCCTGGATAAGGGCGTCCTAAGCTCAAAGAGTTAAGTACCTGTTTTCTTAGCTTTCTACTACTACAACCAAATACCTGAGAAAACGAACTGAAAGGAAGGAAAGTTCATCTTAGCTCATGGTTTCAGAGGCTTCTGCTTGTGGTTGTTTGGCTCTGCCTGTTGCTCTTGGGCCTGTGGCAGATGAGGCAGCCCATAATGGTAGGAGCCTGAGGTGAACAAAATGCTTTCTCGGCAGCAAGGAAGCTAAGAGACAGGAAGTGATTGGGATCCCAACATCTTCAAGGCGTGCCCCCAGCGACACAACTTCCTCACACTAAGTCCCACATCTTAAAGGTTCCACGGACTCCTAAAACTATCACAGGTTGGGGACCAAGCCTCTGACCTTTGAGGGGCACTTATTCCAAACTATAGCAGGCCTACTCCACACACTATCCAGCCATAATGTAAATATTCCTCCACTTCAGCAAACACCTCTTGGGAGAGCAGAAAGCGCCACAGGCGATAGAAGATGAATAGAGCATGGTCCCACCCTCAAGGATACGATTTCACAGGAGCGGATTAAGATGGTCACAAAAGAACCAGAGTTTGAGGCCAAGAGTGGCTCAAGTGGATTGGCCCATCGAGGAAAGAAGAGCCGACCTCGCTGGAGTGCGGAAGTCGTCTTCAGAGAAGGCTGTTTGAGGTGGAACGTGGAGGCTGTGCAAGGGCTAGATGGTGAGGCAGAGGCAGAAAACACATCAGATGCTCACTAGACCTTTGAGACCCAACGTGGACTGTAAACTTGGTTCCGTGAGTGACGGAGCGTTACTGAGGATTTCAGAGTGAAAGATGCGAGGACCAGAGCTGAGACATGGGCAGACATGTGCTTAGCCTGCAATACAGACAGTCTACTGAAACAATCAGGTCATACAGCAGACACACTGCAACGAGACCTGGACGTCCTGAGCCACTGTTGGTTCTCCCCGCCCCAGCAGCTTGGCCTCATGGTGTCATTCTGCATGGCAAGGCCACGCATCTGACTAGTGCCAAGGGCAGGTTCAGTTGTCGTGTCTGTGCCTTGTGTTCAATGTGTGCCAAGGGCACCGTGTTGTTCTGCTCCCATTGAGAAAAGGTCCCACTTGGGAACATGCTTGATGGAGGAAGGTCATTGGCTAATAAAGGAACTGCCTTGGCCCATTTTATTGGTTAGGACATAGGTAGGTGGAGTAAACAGAACAGAATGCCGGGAGGAAGAGGAAGTGAGCTCAGATTCCACAGCCCCACTCCCGGGCAGACACACGCGATGAAGCTCCGACCTAGAATCTTCCCGGTAAGACCAGTGCTCACAGATTATTAGAGATGGGTTGATCGGTATACCAGAATTAGCCAGTAAGGGCAAGAGCTAAAGGGCCAAGCAGTGTTTAAAAGAATACAGTGTCCGTGTAATTATTTCGGGGCATAAGCTAGCCGAGCAAGGGGCTGGGGTATTGGGGACGCAGCCCCGCCGCCTTATTACTACACATGCTTCTTTTAAAAAGAAAACATGGCAGCAGCCTTCTTCCAGACAGTGGCTGCTAGCCTCTAAATTGTGGTGCTAAGGAGCTCGTGCCCTTGCCTGTCTCTGAGACAAGACATAGGGATCTTATCCATTGCCCTGACACAAGGGCACCAGGACAAAGCTCCCAAGCTTTCAACAGCAGACTTGGATGGCACTGGGTAGTAATGTACATAAGCATCTATTGTGATACACTAAATCAGCAAATGCAACTGAATACAGTGAGTTGAGATATGGATGTGGGACAGTTGGGTGCTGACATCTCTGGCTTAGCCATCTCTGTCTGTCCAATGGCTGTGTGGCTGTCCACAGTGCTGTCCACAGTGCTGTTTCTCCTCATACATCCCCTTAAGTTAACATATATTTAGTGACCCAAGCAGGAAAAGCATGAAGCTGTGGTGATGGATGGTGAAACGGGATGAGTGTTGGGAAGAGAGCAGCGTTCCTTTTCTCATCTGTAAATGGAAGAGGTTGGAAGGTCCTCTAATTCCATCATCCTAGAGAAGCTGAGCTGTTATCTGTGGAAGTTTCGGCAATGTTCAAACTCATCTTTACTTCAAGGTCAGACTTCTCAGTCAACAAAGTTGATTGAGTGCTCAACTCAAGAGAGGACTTTGGCCATGGCCGCCATTCATTCATGATCAAGGGTCACATTGGTCTTATGTCGAAAAGTTACTTCTGTGTAACTTATAATCTCTCATAAACAGATGTCTAATTAATCCTTGTGTTTAGCCTCTCATTAGGAAAACATTGTCCCCATCCCATTTGAGAAAAAGTCCTCTGTCCAGGCCAGGTGACACCAACATTCAGTTCTCAGAGGGATGTTCCCATGCTGAAGGTCCACCTACTACCCCACCTAACCCCAAATAAAGCTCAAGACACTAAGTCCCCAGCCACCATGTGTGCCTCAAGGATGTATCAAAAAAACCTGGTCTTAGAAGGCTGGACGTTTTAAACACAAACAGGAGCTTCCAATTTCCTTAGCAAAATGACCATAGGCAAAGCCTCAGAGGCAGGTGTGTGTGTGTGTGTGGTGTGTAGGTGGGTGTGTCTGTGTACATATGTGTGCCCCCCTCCACACACACCCTCCTTCACCACTTTACTGTTTCTATGACCTTTTGACAAATTCTAAGGTCAGCCTCAGGACACACCCCTTGACTATGGGGGTTGTCACACAGATGCCTTCTTCTTGGTGTCCTGAATAAATCTTAGAGACTCTTGGGTCTTCCTCTCACCTGGCATATTGGATTTGTGTAATAGGGTCAGGTATTTCTATAGTTTGAATCATACTCTAGAGGCCCAAATGTTGAAAGCATGGCCTTCACCGTGACATTAGTACAAGCACTGTGAAGTTCTAGCCTAGTGAGAGGACCTTATGTCATGGAGAGCGTGCCCTTGGAGAGGACAGTAAGAGTCCATCCCGTCTTTATGTCATGGAGAGCGTGCCCTTGGAGAGGACAGTAAGAGTCCATCCCGTCTTTATGTCATGGAGAGTGCCCTTGGAGAGGACAGTAAGAGTTTATCCCGTCTTTTCCCTCTCTCTTTTGAGCAGTTTTTCTCTCCAGGTGAGAGCTTGGCTCTACCACGTGTTCCTGCCATGATGAGCTGCTTTGCGACAGTCCCAAAGCATGCACTAAAATCTTCGAGACTGTGAGCCAGGATAAACCTTCTCTCCTTGTAAACAGAGATTGTCTCAAACACGCTGTTACGGTGGTGGAAAGCTGGCTTAGCACAAACGTCCAGAAGGAATTTTCAGGTTTTGCCTCCATAAGACTCGTGGGAAGACAACACTGAGCAGGTGCAATTGTCAGTTACACACGATGTCCAGTTCTGGTGTCAGTCTGAGAAAGATCCCTTCACTGGCCTTGGGAACCAGAGAGATGCTGGCACACTGGTGGAAGATGACATTTCTCACCACCGAGTGTTTTTTGGTTAACAAAGCACAGTGACCTTGTGGTGAGGTCAGGCAGGGAGACCAGCTCAGAGAGGCTAAGTGAGCTGCTCACAGGTCTTTGCTACCCAGGAGCCACGTGAGGGACCACACTCAGGTCTGAAGCCTTCTGGTTCACACCCTGTCAATGATGTTTTGCAACAAGGTGAGTCTGCCAGAGAACAGGGGCCGTCTTGTCCAACTCCCTCCCTGTCATCCTACTAAACTTGCTATGTCTTCCCCCTCCTTCCTCTTTGCTTCTGTTTTGTTTTGCTCTGTTTCCTTGAGATGGGGTCTCACTCTGCAGTCCAGGCTGGCCTCAAACTCATGATCCTCCTGTCTCTGCATCCTGAATCACAGGCACAGGCAACCACACCGGGCTCTCTGTTGCTCAAGTCCTCAAGTTTCCCTGGAAAAGCGTCTTCTCACTACAACCGACTGGATCGTATAGGCTACAGCCATCCTCCAGAGAGCACACACCTCATTCTGTATCTGTTGTCATTCCTTCATGGGGAGCCCATTAGCTCCTGAGTGCCGGGACCTAACTGTTGTGTCTTTGCATTCTGGCTCCAAGGAGGAGCTGTCACACAGTAGGCACGTGGCACAGGTCGGTCAAAGGGCAGTCACAAATCAGCTGCTCTGCTCGGCGGGTGGCCTACTCATCACTGAAATGTTCCCCCCCCCCCCCGTGTCGTCTGCTCTTCGCTGCAGCTCATATTCCTAGCCACACGGCAGAAGAAACACGAGAGCATAGCTCACACAACACTGACGCTCAAAATTCTGCAGGTGTAAAACACACGCCGGATTTTGTCAGGTTTTGGAAACTCATTACACACCAAAAGAAACATCAAAGTCTCACTGATAATTTAGTGTTGGTTACACATTGAAATGATAGTACCTTGGATACAAATTAAGTGAAATATATTGTTAGATTAGTTTTCCCTGTATCTTCTTATTAACTTTTTGTAATTTAGGCACCAGAAATTGTTGAAGATTTACAAAATTCCTCTATGGCCTTTATAATATCCCACTGAAAAATTCTGACCTAGAGTTGTATAAGTCATAACTAAGACTTGAGATCTCACTGAGGACTGTGGGAGTTATTTGAGGGAGTTTGGTTTGGTTTAGCTTTGATGTTGTTTGCTGTTGTTTTATTTTTAGAGTTTAAAAGTGAAATGATCTAACTTACCACGTTTTAAAAACACTTATCTAGCTGTTAAGTTGAGAACTGACTATAAGAGACACCAGTAAGGGGCACACAGTGAAGGCAAGAAGAGAAGGCCATTTGAGATGCCATCACAAAGTTGGAGGGATGGTTCAGTAGTTAAGAGCACCAGCTGGTCTTTCAGGAGACCCAGGTTTGATTCTCAGCATCCACTTGATGGCTCGAACCATCTGTAACCCCAGTCCTGGGTGATCTAACACCCTCTTTGGTTCTAAAGGCACCACATGCATGGTGCACAGACACACATGCAGGCAAAACATCCATACACACAAAATGAAGGAAATTTAAAAAAAGAAGTTATCAGAGATGAGTGTTGTGTGGCTAAGGAAGCCTGGACTACCGAGTGAGACCCTATCTCAAAATCTGACAGGCCAAAGAGGTGGTTCAGTGGGTGGAAACACTTACTGTACACCAATCTGAATCCTCAGAACTCATAAAAGCCCAGAGCACAGTGGGAGTTTGCACAAGCATCTGGGGAGGTGAGAATGTAGGCAGGAGAATTCCCAGAAGCTCATGGTTCACTTTGCTTGGTGTGTGTGGCAGAAAAAAACAACAGAAACCTTATCTCAAATAAGGTGGAAGGTGAGGATGGATGCCTGAGGATGGATCCGCATGCATGCTGTGGCATGTGCACCCCACATCGTACACACACATTTGTGCACAGAAACAAAGACTAAACACACCTCCACGCTGGCACCCCCACATCATACACACATATGTGTGTGCACACAAACATAGACTGTATACACCCACACACACAGAGCATTTCCAAATCATACAGACATATATGGATGCACACACACACATACACACACACACACACACACACACGAGACTTACATATGCATACACATAGCACCCTTACATCATACACACATACATACGTGTGCACACACAGCATCAAACACAAATATGTGTGCATGCAAACCGACTGTATACACACACTCACACACACACACACACACACACACACACACACAGAGCTTTCGCAATGCTTTGAAGAAAGGTAGAGGATTAGGCTAGAGAGTGGGGAGAAGCTCTCAGGTACTGAGTAGAGTTTGTCAGCAGAGACAGGAGCATTTCTCGGGGATGTGTGTGACTGAAGATGAGTCAAGGGTGAGCCCCGGTTTCCAGCCGGAGACATTCACTGAGGTAAGAGAAAGGCGGGTTTGGGGGGAAAGCAAGCATCTGCTTCTGGAAAGGCTGAGTCCGGGATACCTTGTGGCCTGGGCAGGAGGTGCTAGGTTGGAGATGAGGCTCTAGAGTTGGAGGCAGGGACAGATCTAAGGATCTGAGCTTAAGAGTCCTTGTCATAAAGCTGCGATTTAAAGCCTAAGCAGCAAGTGTGGGCAGAAGAGAGAAGATCAAAGTCAAGATCGAGGCCCTGGGGAACTCCCACGTCTAGAGGTTGCAGAGAGGAGCAAAGGAAACGAAGGAGCCTTGGGGGATAAGAAACATGAAGCCAAATGAAAAGAACACTTCTAGAAGGGAATGAGCACTAAGTCCAAGACAGGGAGGAGGAACAGGGGACTGCCCCCTGGATGTAGCAATCTGGAGGAGAAAGGTGACCCTGACAAGTGCAAGTTAGGTGAGTGACAGAAGTCAACATTTCAGAAGAGGATGTGCTGGAGACCACGAATCCAGACAAGGACACTTTCAGAGAGAGTTTTGTTATAAAAGAGAGTACACAACTGTAAAATGGCTAGGGGCAGAGGCTTGATCAAGAAAGGCTGTCTTTAGAGGTGGGTGTGATGGCACACACCTTTAATCCTGGCTCTCTCTGTGAGTTCGAGGACAGCCTGGTCTACAGAACGAGTTCCAGGACAGCCAAAAGTACACAGAGAAACTCCGTCTTGAAGAAAAGAGAGAGAGAGAGGGAGAGAGAAAGAGATAGATGGGAGAGAAAGAGAGAGAGAGAGAGGTCTTTATTTTAAAGATGAGACAGTTTCTGCATGTATATATGCTGCTAAGATGAACCACCAGACAGAAAAAAAAAAAAAAACGATGCCAATTCTTCACTCTCCTAACCTTCAAAAAGCACGTGTATATCGCAGTTTCTTGATTTATCACCTTTAGATGCCAATGACTCATTGGCTTTCTGCTATGAAATAGCAAAATCAGCTTGGAACATCAATCCTCGTTCCCTTCACTCTTGTTCTGACTTCATCCCCATATGCCACGATTGCTCCATTATCCTAACATGCTACTAACACAGTTTATCTATTGGTCACCCTGGTACCCTCAATCTATCACGATAACAAGCACCTCTTCTCTCCCCACCTTATGTAATCAGGGTATGAACACCTCGACCGGCCAGTTGGCTTTGCTGCATGCTCCAGGACAATAGCAAAGAAAACTGGCAACAAAATCTTAGCAATTCCATCTTAGGGCTCACAGGGCATGTCATACCCTGCTTTTGATGTGCTGGAATTCAGGCTCTGCCACTGAGAGAGGGCGGAGCCTCACAGCACCTCTTCCAGGACCTGCTCACCATGAACAGATCATCAATCACATGCCAAGTCTGATGCCAAAGGGCAGAGGAGAGAGTAGTCTCCTCCATGAGAGGTGGATAAGCCATATGGCATCAGGTGAGAGTGTGTCCCTCCTTCACGAAGGGTAAAGAAGAATTGGGAACAACGGGTTTGTCCCTCATCATTCTGCTTATTTCCTCTTGTGTTTTCTGCCTTCTCTGGGCTGTTTTCCACTTTATATTGTAAAGGTTGGAAGACTTGATCTGCTCCTCCATGGCGATTCTTAAGTGGTCTGCGTTGTTTTGTTGATTTTAGAAGGTGAAACCCACAGGGTAGCGTTTCCGTCGTTGTTACTAAGCAAACACTCCCCCTGCAGAGCCAGAGAGCCCAGGCCCCGTACCACTGCATCAAGAACACACACCACACAGACTTCCCATCCTTTTTTTTACATCCTGTCACTTACGTTACTCACAGTGGGGCCACACTTTAAATGGCCTCGTGTTTAGGCTCCAGTGTGCCACTCATGAAACCGTGTTTGCTTTGTTATCATGGAGTTTCTGGCTGCCTTGTTTTTCTCTTTGTTGTAGGAGAAGCAAGCCTTACGTGACACATCCCATAAGTTCTTTCCCAGCCATTGTTATCTCCTCCTCCTCTTGCTTTTGAAGTCTGTTGACTTCTGATCTCATTGGGCAGCTTCACACTTGGATCTTAGTGCTTTTGCATGGCGGTTTCATTTACTACAGTTACTAACTGCCTTCTCTTTTTTCTCTTCCTTCCTCCCTCCCTCCCTTCCTTCTTTCCTTCCTTCCTTTCTGTCTTTATATAGAGTCTTATTTGTTAATATGGCTCAGGCTTAAATCTGGAATTCTCCTGCACCAGCCTCCTGAGGCCAGGGATTGAAGGTATAAACCACCAAGCTGAGCCCACTAATTACCTTCTGCTTTTCTTGTTTGCATTCTTTTTTCCCATTAAAATCTTAATTTCTTGTGCTTTCCCAGTAATACTCTCTACTGTGCGGAATGTCCTGGTTTTGTGTCTTCCTCAGAGAGCTCTTGAATTGGGTCCTCTGCCCCTCCTACTCTTATGAAGTCTGGCTGTCTTCTACGCTGCTGAGTAAATTTCATCTCTTGACTGCTTTTCCTGGCTGGCCTAAGCAGCACTACCAGTCAGCTGGATGGGATTTTTGCTCTACGCAGGTAGAAACCGTGAGTAGGCAGAGAGAAGTTCTTCAACCCTGGCTGCTGGCAGCTTTTCTTTCCTGCTCAGCATTCAGCAGCAGGAAACCACAGAGAGCATCTTTCTTTCCATTAGAGTTTCCCTTCAGGCCTCCAGTACCAAGATCCTCAGCCCACAAGTGTTGCAGTCCCTTGTAGAGGCCTAGGGATTTGGGATTCCTCAGCCCTGGATGGTGTTACCGTTCTGTTGCTGCTGCTGTTTTAGACCTATAAAGTTGGTATTAATTATCCTTTAACACCAGCCAGCTGTTGCAGGGAGCTGCTTGTTTGTCCTGGCCGCCCAGAACCGAAATAATCACACAGAAACTGTATTATTTAAAACCCTGCTTGGCCCATTAGCTCTAGCTTCTTATTGGCTGACTCTTACATATTAACTTAATCCATCTCCATTAATCTTTGTCTGGCCACGTGGCAGTGGCTTACTGGGTAAAGTTTTAGCATCTGTCTCTGGTGGCAGCTCCATGGCTTCTCCCTGAATCCTCTTTCCTTCTACCTTGCTATAGGCCAAGCCAGTTTCTTTATTCATTAACCAATAAAAGCAACACATAGACAGAAGGACCTCCCACACCAGCCAGCGTCAGAGCTCTTGGCTCAGGGTGCAAGACCTTTGGCCCTAAAGACTTTACAACAGTCTCTTCTCTGGCCCTTTGGAGTCTTTTACCCTTCTTTGGCCTCAGCTTCTGCCTTCCCTTGCCTTCTCTCTGCCTCGGCTGCCTTCTTCTGATGCTCTCTTTCTTCTCCAGCTGTCAGGCAGCCAGCTTCCTTATCATTAAAACCAATTGTGAGCCTAACAGATTTTCAGCCATGCTTAACGCTAGCCCAGTGCCCATGGGAGAGGTGGGCCTCTTCCCCTGTCTTAGCAGGACCCATTATTTCCTGGAGTTCATGGTCTTTCAGACACTCCCTTACTCTGCTGAAGAAACATTTTCAAGTAACTCCCTTAGGAGATAAACACCCCTGGTTTTCACATTCCCCAGGCCTATTTAATATATGTATTAAATAAAGGTGCTGGACCAGGGGCTCTCTAATGTCTATTCCAAGCGTATAATGTTGTCAGTATGTGTCCATTTATAGCTTCTGAGCTCTAGGAGAAAATTTTAAATAGTTGCTACTTTCAAGGGATTTGCAGCTTTTTTGGATGAACACATATAAAACTGTCAAACTAGTAACAGAAAGTCATCAACACAAAAGATATTGCAAGGTAGGGGCTGATTGGTTATTAATTTGAGCCTTGGGCTAAAGGAAAGAACTAGAAGCTGAGTGTGTCTGAGGCATCCCTGCTGGAAGGAAGATCTCTGTGCTGTCAGAGGACAAGCAGTGAGTTAGGGGAAGCATAAATGTTTATGTGGCAGTCAGCAGTAATTGACGGCCAACATTAGGTCTGATGGAGAAGTTAATGGTCAGCGGACGAGGCCTTCCTGTTACCTGCTCTGTGTCTCTGAGTCACCAACAGTTATATCTCACCAAATCTCCGCAGGTAATAATTTTTAAATATGGCATCATAATGATTCCTTTCATCAACAGACACACTTTCAGACCATTTTAGGGCACAACAACTAACTTCCATTTTATACACACACACACACACACATGCACACAAGCACACACATGTATCTTCGTTCTTGAAACATGAAGGACTTGGCAGTTGCCTTTATCAGGACTTTATCTGGATTGGGATGAAGATGCCTCTCCTCACCATCTCATCCCCATTTGACAAAATGATTTTTCAACCTGGAAGTGCAGCTCACCGGTAGAGTAATTGTCTAGCATGTGCAGAGCCCTGGATTTGATCCCCAACACCACAGAAATAAATGAATAGACATTTTCACGGTGACAGTGGAAAGGGATTATAAACCATCTCTCCTTCCCAGGCATGCCCCGGGCAGGGAGCATCACTCTTACTGCTCGACCTCACTATCCAAGGACCACCACTGCATGCATGGATGGAGAGGAGCCTGGAGGCTTTAAAGGATACGGCTCCTCCAAGGTAGGTCTCATAGACTGATGGGCCTGAATAACCAGCCACGTGGGGTGGTGGGTAGTTTTCATTCAGCCAATGCCAGCTCCCCTCCACTGCAAAAAAGGAAAGAAAGGGAAAAGAAGGAAATTTCCCAGAAGAAAGAGAATCTTACTTTAAGTCAGTGGCCTGAGCAGTTTCTAGAGAGTGGGTGCTATAAGGAAAGACTGTGGGGGCCACAGGATGAGTCTCCCTACAACCGCTTCTCTTGAAAGCATCCTCCAACAGCCCCGCCCCACCCCTAGGAAGAAGGACATGGGGCTGAAACTCTGTTTCTGCTGCTCTCTGAGCAAATTTGAAGTTAATATGAATTCTCCTGCACAAGCACTGGCCTTGGCTGCTTTATCCATCCTTACACGCCGGTGCCTGACATATGGTGATGCCTATCTTGGCCCGATGAATGGGTGGGTGGATTAGAAGATGCCACTCTTCATCGAAGAGTAGAAGAAGCAGTCTAAATGTTCAGTTGTCTCTGGAGTTTTGAACAAGTCAGGAGGATTAGCAGAAGAAGACCTGAGCCAAGAGGAGGACTTCCAAGAACTGAGATCATCCAAACCACTCCCCAACCAGGGCAGTAGAGGTAGCAGGAAGGCCAGGGGTGGGGAATGCTTTCAAGGTCTGTGGTCTGTGGTTTAGGACACGGGGCAGGTGCAGAGGGAAGCAGAAAGATGAAAGATGCTCAGAAACAGAGCTGTCACTGTACCAGCTACCCCACCCAGAGATGAGACAAACAGGGGCAAAGGAGAGCGAGGCAATGTGCATGGAAATCTGAGGCAGGGGGATTGCTCTGAGTTTATGACCAATTGTGTTGCCTAACAAATACTAGGACAGCCAGGAATATATGGCAAGACCTTATCCGAAAAAAAAAAAAAGAAGTAGAGAGAGAAAGAAAGAGCCGGACACATGGTCCCACCATGTCTAGAGTGTTTTTTGGTTTGGTTTGGTCTTTATATATAGTAAGGCTTTGGTTTTTATTTATAGTAAGCCTTTGGTTTTAACCTCTCACATTTCATCAATCCAGTCTCCTAGAGAACCAGACATCCCAAACTTACAGATGAGAAGCCCTACCTCCCAAGGGCCTGGGATCTCCCATTCCTTGTGGATAGGTGCCAAGGCCTGCATGCCCAGAAAACTATGGAGTGGCAACTGAGGCAAATATGAAAAAAAATGCCTGGATTAACATGCTGAAAATGCAAGTCTATATACCACATTCCACCTGTTATTTCTTGCGTCATTTGCTCATTTCTTTGTATCCAAGTTTCTTAGAAAGCTGTGTGTGTGTAAATTCCTCGATTCTGACCTTACAGAGGAACTGTGAAGGAGAGAAAGCCAGATCCCTGGGGTAAGGTTTTAGAGGTGAGTGGAGTGGATGCTATCAGAGCAGCAGGACTTGGGGTGGAAAGACACCTAGTGCTCTGCACCCAGAAGGGCATGCACTGGTGCATTACGAGCAGGTAGACCCCTGCTAACTCCCAATGCGGGGTTCCCACAAGCCTGGTCCCCTCCCCAGTGGCACCCAGTGCAGCCCTGCTCCCCTGATTCCATAGCGTTTGTTTTCTCAAAAGCCTACAATATGTCCATTTCACCGCTTAGAAAAAAAATTCTATCAAGACGCACCTTGCCTTGTGACCTTGGTGTCCTGGGGGGAGACAGGCAAGAGGTCTCTCTTTACTCCAGTAGGTGGACCTTTCTAAATCATGGAAATTAACACCAACGTGGCTTACGGCAGTAACATTTAGAGTTGGCCTGATCACATCAAATGTGGGGCAGGCAGCTAAAGGCATCTTTCAAGGGGGAAGCCCAGCTGAAGGCTCTGACTTTCTACTCACATAGGACTCCTAGCTACAGCATCCCTCAGGGACAGAAAGACTTAACTGATGAGGCAGGACCAACAGGTTCGGTTGAGTGGGTGTGGCCTTCAAAATCATCACAGAAGGGGTCCCTGCTGAGCCCGCTAGGAGCAAGGTCGTGAGAAAGGCCAGAGCGAAGCAGAAAGACACTTCTATCTGACCTCTGCTTTTGGGAACTTGCAGCCCTGTGAAGGCAACTAGCTCTCAGAGGCAGGCTCTCTGGAGAATGCATGGGATGCCTGCTTTGCCAGCCCAGCACGCTGCTGAGGAGGACGCCTCCTGAGCGTGCAGGGTCCGCTGGTGGCAAGCAAGCAAGTTGGAGGTGGGGGAGGGGCGGGCAATGGCGATTGGGGGCTGGAGAGAGGAGACGGGAAAAGCTCTCGTTCTCCACCTCTGCTCACCCTTAGGCACTATTTTGGGACAGCAGTGCCACTAGGGTGTGCCCAAACAGCCAGAGCCCGACAGAGACTTATTGGGGAGCGCTCTCCGCTTTCTAACGGGCTCACTTCTGGCCCCATGCAGTCCAAATCCACATGCGTGTAAACTAAATAAAATCATCCTTCCCTTCCTACGGTGTACAGCTGGGGTTCTGGTAAAAATGCAGGCACCAGGAAAAGAGACTCTGGCTAAAGTCATCCCCCCCCCCCCCACACACACACACATACACACAGGCTCCGCACCCTGTAAAAGTATGATCGGGTACAATGTGTCTCCTAAATCTGTGTGTATCCCTTCCCCCAGACCAATCAACTTCTCAGACTCCCTCGAGCTTGGTCGAACCCACCACCACCACCACCACTATCACCACATCCACGAGTTCCTCCTGTTCTGCTTCCTCTCTTTCCGAAGTAGTGGGAATCAAAGAAAGATGCGCTTGGTAGGGAAGATTCCTCTCGCTAAGAAAGGTAGCCTAGCCTGGAGCCGTCGGGTCCCTCCCTGGGGCTCCAAGACTCTCGGCCAAGTTTTTAGCTTTTCTCTGCCCTGGCCACCTCGCTTGCGAGTCAGAGACCAAACGTGGCACCTCTCCTTTAGGATGCCCACTCCAGTGGCTTCTGCCACCTGCCAGAAGACCAATCGTGGGAGCACAGCCTGAGACCGGTGGGCACACCCAAGGGTCTCAGCCAGTGCTCAGACCCTGCTCTGCCCACTCCCCCAGCAGCCTAGGTCGTAGGAGCGGCAGGGGTTAAAGAGTTGCCTCCCACCCTCCACTTCTTACCCAATCCCGGCACGAAAGTGTTGAGGAAGAGACAGATGACAGCCACCGGGAAGGGCATGCAGGGGATGGCGGCGCGCAGGGGGCCCTTCTTCTCGCGAACCTGCACGACCACCCCGCTGGACGCCCCCCGGGGATCTGCCGCTGCCACAGCCGCCGCTGCTGCCGCCGTCTCGGAGTCTTTGTGCAAAGGCTCCATGGCTGGATGCGCTCTCCAAGAACCCGACAGCCGCCCAGGACACGAGGGCAGGCAACGGTCGGCTGCCGGCTCTGGACTGCGCGCTCTGCGCCCTGCTCAGGAGGCCAGTGCGCTCCCGGTGCTGCTGCAAGGCTGGCGGAGAAGCCCGCCCTCCCGCGCTCCACGCCCCCACCCGGGGCGGAGGGAGGGAGGGGCAGCGTGACAATCGGTGACGGCGCTCCCTTGCCCCTCCCTTCTGGGCCCCTTCCCCACCCCCTCCACACCTCTCCGCTAAGACCATCATTCACCAGCTATGGAGACCTGGGCGAGCAAAGAAAGTAGGAGGAGAGCACAAGGATGCTGGTGGTCCAGGTACTTGGAGGAATGGACACGCCTCATCCTCCCACCACTGGTGAACTGAGAACCTCACTCAAGGTCCCCAAGAGCTAGGCGTACACTAGACTGATCCAGTTGGAAAAGCCTCTAGGTTGAGTCTCTCTTCTGGAATGTGTGTTAATGCTAGAGAGATGGAGGCTAGGAGGGACGTGTGGAGCCTGAAATCTAGGAAGTCTTCAGTTCATTCTGTGTTTCAAATCACGGAGAAAAAAGCAACGTGTTTCAAGTCACAGATGATGATAGGACTGGAAGCAAGAAATGTAGCTTGCAGCTTTCTAAACCCATGCATGTCTGCAAGAGCTGTTCCCTTCACGCGCCCACACACACACACACACACACACACACACACACACACACACACACACGCACACGTCTCACATACAGACTCACGCATAGAGACTCAAAAAAGGAAAGGAATGCTCCCTCAAGAGGAAGCTGGTAAGAGGAACCATGCCCTGACCAGTGTTGCGGGCCATCTGGGATGTTATTACTGATTACCTGTAGTGAAAAACCAGTGCTACGACAGCGCCTCCTAGTGTTGATAATACACCAGTGGGACCAAACAAAAGGCTTCGGCGGAGCCCAAGCCCACCAGAGTAGAATTTGGTCTTCTTAATAAGACTCTTCATCTACACATTGAATACGTGAATTGACGGAAGTAATCTCCTCTAACCGGGCATGGCGCTTCACGCCTGCAAGCCCAGCCCTTAAGAGATGGAGGCAGCAGGTGCTTTTCCTACCAAGTTCAAGACCAACCTGAGCAAGACCACACGCCTAAATAGATACATATTTTTTAAGTGTCCTAGGAAAACTGCAGGATGTGGTGATCACAATGACAGCACCATAGAACCAGTGACAAATACAGTGGCTGGGATGTGCTGAAGAGGTCGAAGGCGCTGTGACCGAGACCTTCCCATGTAGTCAGCTGCAGGAGAGCTATCAATTACTAAGGCCTCTCCCAGAAAGTGACACCTGCCAAGATTTCACGACTAAAGGAAATTACTGATAGGTGTGTGTTTTATTTTAAACATTTGTCAAAACATCCTCCAGTGGGCACCATCCTCAACTCTGAGCCACACTTAATGCTCGCCTTACCTCTATGAAGTATTTCCTCTCACCCTGTTATATAGGTAAAGCAAGTGATACATCCATCAAGAGGTTGAGAAACTGTGCAAAGTCATCCATGCCAATGTGAATCCAGAACCCACGTGCGTACATGCTATTTCATCTAAAGATCCGGAAACTCACCTCCCATCTACGAATGCTCCCTCACAGAATACCTGGACTGCTTTTAGATCCTTTCATCACTATTAGTCCTGAGGAAAAGGAACAGAGAGGGAAGAGATTTCCATGTCCCCAGTTTCCTCTGCCAGCCTTGTGGGTGCCAACACCTGGGAGCCGAGGGAAGCAGGGAGCATCCAGACATGAGCAGAGCTGGGGGCCTAGAGCTGCTAAGGTGGACAGGAAGCTGGTTAGGGCTGAAGAGCAGAAGGATTGGGACTTATTCCGTGGTCTGGGAATCACTGACATTGTAAGCAGGCATAGGACATCATATAAGTTCTATTTGTTCCTACTATGCAACAAGTGACCCTCAAATGGAACAGCTTGACGTGGTTAATTTTTAAATGATCATACTCTGAAGTAAGAACACAGAAGAGGCAGTTCCATCACACACACACACACACACACACACACACACACACACACCGCCATTGTGTCCAGATCTGTGGCTGGACTCACATGGCTGATGGCTGATGGCTGTGTCCGCTGGGACCACAAGATCCACTTCTAAAAATATTCTCGGGTCAGTGACCTCAGTGAGAGAGCTTGAAAGCTGGCTCCTCTGGGGTGGCCCTTCAGGTCACCTCCACTCAGTGTCCCTATGACCTGGACTTTTTACAGTTAAATATGGAACTTGTGAGGGGAGTCCTCCTGAGAATACAGACGGCAGAGCCAGAAGAAGTATGGCACCCTCTCCTCCGGAAGTCACATCCCTCCACAGCAGCACTCTGTAAGGGACTTGGTCACCTGCCCAGACTTAAATACAGGACAGTCCACCTCTTAGCAGAAGAAAGAGGGCCCAAGCTCTAAAGAGGACGTTATAACTATGTCAACTGGGAGGAGCACTCAGCCAAGAGTGAGGAGTATGGCTGGAGCGGATGAGGCTTAGGCCACATGCCCACCAGGACTGAGGGTGGATGAGGAGGACTCCCCTGACCTGTAAGGACAGAGAATGGGAGAGACAGCTCCCAAATGATAATTGGGCAGAGTTAGCCGACAGAACAGAGGTGCTGTATTTGAGGAGCAGATTGCTCACTTCTCATTGCTAGGATCAAATTCCTGATGAGCAACTCCAGGTCATATTTGGCTTACAGTTTGAGGAGGCACAACCTAAAGTCCGTCGTGGCAAAATGAAGGCATGGTAGGAGGACCCTGAAGCAGCTGGTTGCCCTGTTTAGCTCCTAAGTCTTGCTGGGAAACGACTCCCCCAAAGCTTCTTCCTCAGGATCACACAAATCCACTTGCTCCTTTCACTGCGTGTCCCACCTTCTTCCCCGCTCTCCTTGGAGTCTCCCCAGCACCCCCCTGACCCATTTTCTCCCTAGCATTTAGCTTTTGCTCCTTTTCTATAATAAGCTGCCTCGCTTAGCCAATTACGTGCTGGCCCACTTAACTCCTAATAAATCCATTAAGCTGTAATCAATCCTCAGCGCGTCCTTAAGACCATCTCTCTTGATTAAAGCTGCTGGTGATTAAGTCTGAGGGTCTCTGTAATCACCGCTGATAACCTGAACAATAAGTCAATTTGATTGGCAGGAGAGAGAAAAAAACCACAACAGTTCATCTAGCCAGGCCTAACCATGCAACTGCCTGCCATTCATCCTTCTCCTCCACCCCAAAGACTGAGGGTCAAGATCCCAGTACCTCAGAGGAAGCCGTCTTTGAGGTGGGTGAGAAGCCTGCAGAATTCTAGCCTCCTCGATGGTGAGAACGTCCCTCTTCCAGATCTTGCATCATCAATTTCTCTCTATCCACTTCCTAGCTCTCTTCCCTATCACATACACACAACCAAGGCAGGACTTTCTGGGAGATGCCAGTCTCTGAATTGGTCTGGAAATTCCCTGTGTGATGTGGCTATTCTTAACACTAGCAGAAGGGGACTGCAGGCTCCAGTGACCTGACCAGGGTGTGGACATGTGTAGCGAGGGGCTTCTAGGAAGCACAGACAATGAGTTACCCCTGAAACTGAAGGTCGGGCTCGCTCTCCTCCCCACTCATCAAAGCACCGAGTAGAGAGGGAACAAGGACACTTTATGGAGACACACACACCAACTGTCCATCTCCCTCTCCTCTGAGCATCCTTAAGATGAAGCCTGGCTTCTACAGCTGTACCATCCTATGCTCCAACCCCCCAACCCACAGCTAGCAAAGGCTTGCCCATCCCAAACACCAATCTGGACTGAATTTGCCCCCTCATCCAAGTACCAGCCAATACAATGCCCAGGCACCCCACAATTCACTGACGACTTCTCAGAAGTAGTAGGAACCCAGAACGGAACAGAAGACTCTCTCCAAACAGAGAAAAGACAGGGGAAATAAGAGGGGGGAGGGCTGGGGAAAGGAAGACGGGACACAACATAGGGAGTGCTTGCTTTTGATCTTGAAGGCCTTCTTCTCCACACCCCAAGGGTGGTGCGTCAGTCAGTTTTCCATCACTATAACAAAACACCGGAGACAGTAAGTCTGTAAACCGGTTGATTTTGACTCAGCCCATGGTCAGTCTATCCTGACATTCCACCTCTTGGTGGGAGCGTGTGGTGGGACAGCCAGGCTAAAGAGAGCAGAGAGGGTGGAGCCTCACAGTCCTCTTTGAGAACATAGCCCCACTAACCTAACCACTCCTCCTAGTCTTACTCTAAAGGTCCACCAGTTCCCCACAGTGCCAAGCTAGGGACTCAGCCTTTGGCAATGGGCATTTAGGGAAGACTCCAAATTTAATACACTGTAAGCTGTATGCAATTATACTCACCATCATGGCATTTAACTAAGCAAGCAAAAGCCTACAAAACAAAGCAAGAAAAGCTAGGGCTACCTCAGCTGGCAGAGCATTTGCCTGGTGAAGTACAATTAATAAAAATTCAGAGACAATATTGGGGCTCAACCTGAAGACCAGAAAAGCAAAGCAGTCAGTCACTGGCTCTTACCTCAACCTCAGTCTGAAAATGGTGATCCTGCCTCCAGGAAACCTCAGATTGAGAATGAGAGTTGTCTCCTCCCATCTCTAGTTCTGGGATTAAGGGCATGCACCACTACCATCTGGTTTCTCTGGCAAGCTAGTGTGGCTTCTGGGATTAAAGGTGTGAGCCATTGCTCCTGATCTGTAAGGCTGGCCAGCATGACTATTTTACTTTTCCGATCTTCAGGCAAGCTTTATTTATTCAAGTACAAATGAAATGGCACTATAGCCTGGTATCCATAAGACCTAGGCGTTGACCCCAGTACTACATAAGCCCAGAAACCCAGCACTTGGGAGGTTGAGGGAAAAAAATGGGAAGGTCACAATTATCTTCTCCAATGCAGAGAGTTCGAGGCTTGCTTGGGGTACCTAAGATCCTGTCTGAAAAACAGAAAATAAAAAGAACAGCAAAGCCAACTAAGACAGCACGGACCGCCCTCTCCGTCATCCACGCATCCCCAAGGATGGGTCAGTGGAGACGAGTGTCCTCTTAGTGAGCTCCCTTCAAGTCTGTCCCTGCAGGCCCTCCCCGTAACCAGCATCCCTGCCTCACGAGGCAGCACACTGGCCCCAGCTGCTTTGGCACAGGTTGCGTGGTCCCCTGCTTCCTGTGATGACACATGGGGACATGAAGCTCTGTTATTCTGGCAGGCACCACAGACTGGTCCCTCTTAGCATCTAGTTCCTGGCGTAGGTTGATTTGTTTCTTTCTTAACCACCCGGCACGGATGGCAGTACCTCTGAGTGGGGGAGGGGTGCTGCTATGCAGCAAAGGGAGCCAGAATGCCCAGGGGCAGCTCTTTCTGCTTAACACCCCCCAGGACACTTGGGACAGCCTCAGTCATTCCAACCATGGCTAAGTCCTGGACATGCGCAGGGCACATGAGACTTACCACTGTGTCCCTATGAGCTTATTCGTGTCATCACACAGACTTGGTGTCTGACATTCCAGGAAGGAGAACCCATCTTTGTCAACCACCAACTTTATAATATTGGGCTTTGACTCTCAGTGATTTCTTTTCTATATTTCCCAAATAGGGCAATAGTAGTATCTGCCCCCTAAAGCACACGGGAGGACTTTCTCAAAACTGAACACCATGCTGCCTTAGGCAGTGCTTAGGAAACAGGCCTACTACCATAATCATCATTACTAACTCTCTATAGTGCAGAAAGGACAAACCCCTTAGTACCAGAAATCTACAGAACGCCATCATACAAGTGCAGGTGATTTCAGCCAGTCACCCTCTGAGTGGCAGGAGAAGCAGAGATCACCCTAAGACTCTACAAGAGGTGATCCTACGGGGCAAAGCAGATGTTCTAAAGAGAGCGATTGAATGGCCTTTTCCATAACCAAATACACCATTTCTTGCACTAACTAATCATGGCTATCTCTGTCCCCACAGCCGCTTCAAGATAAGGCCCCTGATGGCACTAACACACTGGCCCCCTTGGGTGACTCAGTTCTTACTTCAACCTTGTCCAACAGCTAAAAGGAAATGGTGTTGGGGTGAGATGGAAAACTGAGTCTTCATTGCAATGAAGTAAAGCTGTTTGGCAAAAAGGTGTGCTGTGTGGCACCCCAAGTCACACTGCAGCTACCATGGCGAGATTTCTATTTTAATTCTTATTTTTACTTTTTAGTTTTTGTTTTCTGGGGAGGGGAGATTATAAGGGCAGAGGGTGGATATAGAGGGATGAGGAGATGAGTTGGGATTGGGGTACAAGATGTGATATTCACAAAGAATCAAGTTAAAAAAGAAAGGAAGGAAAGAAGACTGAGTCTTGTCTTGGGTCACCACAGGGACAATGGGTGTCATAGTTAGGGCTTTTTGGGGGGGGGTTGAGACAGGGTTTTTTCTGTTTAACAGCTCAGGCTCTCCTGGAACTGGCTCTGTAGACCAGGCTGGTCTCGAACTCACAGAGATCTACCTATCTCTTCCTCTCGAATGTTGGGGTTAAAGGCATGCATCACAACTGCCTAGCTTGCTTAGGGTTTCTATTGCTGTGAAGAGACACCATGACCATGACAACTTTTATAAAGGAAAACATTTAATTGGGTGACTTACAGTTCTGAGGTTCAGTCCATTATCATCATGGTGGGACATGGTGGCATGCAGACAAACATTGTGCTGGAAAAGGAGCTGAGAGTTAATACATCTTGATCTGTAGGCAACAGGAAGTGGTCTGAGATACTGGACATGACTTGAGCATATATGAGATCTCAAAGCCCGCTTTCATGGTGACACACTTCCCCCAACAAGACCACACCTACTCCAACAAGGCCACACCTTCTAAGAGTGCCGCTCTCTATGAGCTTATGGGGGCCAATTACTAGTCAAACTACCACAACGGATCAGGAGGGAAACAAAAGGTCACAGATGGCCAGGAAGGGGTTGGGGCATTATTGCCTGGAGTCTCTACAATAGAGATATGGAAGATATAGCCCAAGATGGCCCAGGACTCCCACATCCTAACATCTACACCCTGTATCATCTCCTCTGAGCTGAACTCAAAACTGGCTCCCAACCCAAGGAAGTTAACTAAGACCCTAAATCTTCCCCTCTGAGATATTTTCCACCTGGAAGACTAAAATCCCTATGCTCAGCCCCTGGCAAGTGGTCTAACATGTGAATCGGTTATCTGTGAGACAAATATTCTTGGCCTGCCAGGGAGGCTTAAAATAGACTTAGAGTTGAAAGGAAGCTTATCCATTATTTAGTTCAGCTCCCTTTGCAAGTGAGAATCCTCTGCACCCTCAAGAGGTGGTCTTTAAAACAAATAAAAGAGAATTTCTTCCAAGGAGTGAGACGATCTATTCATATTTCATTTTATTTCTTGAGACAGAGTCTTGCTATGTAATAGCCCAAACTAATCTTGAACTCAACAATCCTCCTGCCTCAACTTCCTGATTGGTGGGGTTGACGCCCTGCCTAGAAGAGGTAGTCTTTGAACACTCAGCAGGATGGGAAGCTCACTCCCTCACAAAGCAGATGCTTCCCTATTGGGCAGCTCTCGTCATCGTTCTCACCCACCTACCTGTAGCCCTCACCCACTAGCTCTGACTCTGTGGCTTAAAGACGTGCCAAGAAGGTTGGTTCTCCCTGACTCCGCTCTGAAGTGGAGGGTGTTGTGTACATGACTAAACTGGTGGCCAACGGACCTTCTTTTGGTGTCTGTGCCTCCTGGACGCTCAAGCTGGTCATGTGACTTACTTTGGCAACAGAATACTAATAAGCATTAGATTTTTTTTGAGTGGTTTCTTGTGTTTTGCTTGGGTTTGAGGTTTTTTATTGTATATTTTTTGTGATGGGGTCTCACTGTGTATCTCTAACTGGACTGGAACTTGCTATGTAGACCAAACTGGCCTCAAACTTACAGTTCTGCTGCCTCTGCCTCCTGACTACCGGGATTAAAGGCGTGTGCCACCATGCCTAACCCAAGCATTAGGTCTTAGACACACTTACAAATTAGGGTTTGCCTGCTTAGGAGTCCCTACAGTGTTCAGGTGCTATGGCCAAGGACCTTTGCTTAGACCCCCTGAATGAAGAAAGAGGCCCTAGAGAGGACAGGTTAAATATCTCAACCTCTGATGACCTCCCAGCAGAAGGCAGCCACTCACAAGCCTTGAAGACACTCATGGAGCAGTAGACTTCCCCTCCAGCCCTGGTCAGACCACAGAACTACCTTAAATAATAAATCATTCTTTCAAGCCACTACAGGTTGGGATGGGATAGACTGTAGTAACAGGTACCTCAAAACGGCTCATCAAAGTTTCCTGGGAGCAGCTTCCTGGGATAATGTGGCAGGATATTTTCATCCTGGGACAGCCATTTTGCAAAGAGCGTGGAGCAGCTGGCTCAGGGGAGAGCTAGGCAACACCTCAGAACACCCACGGAGCCCTGCCACTCAGAACACAACTAGGCGATGGAGAGCGAGACCAGGCAGAGAAGCCTGGCTCAGAGACAAGGCGAGAGGGCCAGCTCTGCCTTCAGCACCAGCAGAAGGACGCTTCACTTCTGGTATTTGCCACAGAACCATTGCTCTACCTGCCAGCAGTCGCCTGGGTACATCCCAAGTAGACGGAGCCCTGGGAACCACCTCAAAACTGTTTCTAAACTCAGTGAAGTTGCTAAGGTGTTAAGGAGTCTAGTCTACCCTGTCTGGGTAAAGGCCGAGCCAGAGAGAAACAGACCTGTGGGAACTGTTCTTCTAACCCTCCTCAAGGAGCTGTCCTATAGTGCCTTTTGACCAGGTCTCGTCTTCTGTGAGTAGCCTTATTTCTGCCTAGCTAAGCCTGGAATAGGGAGGCCCCCTTGAGAAGCCAAGTCCGTGACTGCCCACAAGGGGTCTCCTGCAACCAAGGCCCCTGTAAAGTTCTAGTAGTTCTTCCCAGAATACCCAGGGAGCATGAGTCCCCAACCTCCACCCTGCCTTCCTCAGCTTTGGCCTTCTTTCTGGGGGAGACTCCTCCAGTTCCACCCTAGGTGAATAATGCCCTACTCAACTCAGCTCAGTCCTAAAGAACTGAGTTCGTGCTCACAGAGTAGAGATTTCCTCCTCCCCATCTCCCCTCTCCTCCCTGCCAGAGATGCTGGTTAGGGACAACTCTTCAACTAGATCCTCTCTCACCCAGCATGGGAGAAGAGATGGCCTTGGGAAGCACGCAGCCTAGAGTCGCACCAGCCTCTAAGGAGGCACCAAGAGGTGACTAGGGTCAGTCATATCCAAAGAAGTCTGGAGCTGGGACAGAGAGTCCCCCACCAGCGGGAGGCGTGGCAGTGTGAGCTTAATGGTGACAGCAGAAGATGGAAATGGGTCAAATGCGTTAAACCCAGGCGTCTGTGATGACTAAAAGCAGCTCACTGGGATCCACTGAGGATGCTAAGAAACTAATTTGTTGTTTTGACAACTAGCATATAAAAGAGAAAATTAAGCAAACGATAAAAACAGAAAGAAACCACTTTGGTCAAGAGTGAAAACAAACAGCAAACCCCAGAAGAGTCCAAAGTGTGGAAAGAAAAGCAGAGCTCTCTACTGATACTCTGGGAGGTGGGGTGGGGGTACACCCTCTCCCCAAACATGGCACAGCAAGAAGGTCCCAGGATCAGGTCCTCCTGAGAAGATGTTCTGCTCCAAAACACAAGCAGAAAAACACCGAGTTATTTGGGATGTGATAGCAGGCCAGAATGTTCCAGAAAGCTTTTGAGGCATTTTCTGAGAGTTTAATAAAGTAGCTTACACTCTAGAGGAGGGGAGAGGGGATGGGACAGGAGGGCTGGACAGGAGGGGAGAGGGGATGGGACAGGAGAGCTGGACAGGAGTGAGGCGCTGATTTCGTGTGTGCTTTCTGCAGAGGCTTCAAGAGGGTCAATTACGGGAAGTTGGAGGCTTCATATTGAACCTCAGAGTCTGAAAGAGGGAAGTTAAAACTTCCTGCCAGAGCAGGAAAGTTGAAGCTGAGGCCCTAGTTCCAACTCCAGGAAGGGGACAAAAGAAAGAAAAGAGGGGGAGGAAGCAGGGAAAGGAAATTCTGACCCTGAGATTTTTTTTTTTAAAGGATGAATACGCCTAATCTGAAAATTCCAAAAACCTCAAAATCTAAAACATTTTGAGCACCATCAGGACAGTATGTGTGGAAAATTCATGCCTGACTTAAAGTGATGAGCCAGTCAAAACAGGTGCACTAAACATAGTGTGCAAAGTTAACTGCAGGGTCTGGGGTGTGTGTGTGTGTGTGTGTGTGTGTGTGTGTGTGTGTGTGTGTGTGTGTGTGTGTAAGGAATGTAAGGTGTATTTAAGGCAGATATGGCTTTCATGGTTACGTTTGGGTCCCAAGTTATCTCATTGTGTATGTACAAATATCCCAAAATCAAAAAACTCAAAAACACAAATCTGCAACATCCTTGCCTTTGGAATGGGAATGCTCCACCTGTGAGTGGGAAATCCTGCGGAAAAAATCAAAAACACAAATCTGCAACATCCTTGCCTTTGGAATGGGAATGCTCCACCTGTGAGTGGGAAATCCTGCGGTGCTTAACAGCATGGATTCCAGAGTCACACCGCATCTGTCTGAATCCCAGGCCCATCAAGCAAGTGACTGTATGACACTGGCCAAGTGACTTTATTTTCTGTAAAATAGAATAAAGAGGGAAAGGCAGTTGAGCATCCTGACAATAGCAGCTGTCTACAGAAGGAATACCAGACCATGAAGGTCCCAGATGGGGACTTCCCCTGTCCTGCAGGGTGTCTACTCTGACTGAGGAGCTCCAAAGCAGTAGAAGCTACTGGATGCCTGAAAGTATCCCTAGCTATCTCATCTCTGAACTCGTGTCTCCAGGAGAATAAGCTTAACCGCTGGTTCTCAGATAACCTTTGTGCTGGGTGCTTCCTCCGTCATCTGAACAACCTGTGAAACAAATATTCTTGGCCATAGGCCACCTAGAGCAAGAGCCAGCGGATGAAGGTGATATAGGGCCCCATGGCCCCTCTCCTCCCCACTGGCCTCCCAGCTGCCTTGCAGACCTATCTGAAGGGGCAAGGGTAACCTGAAGACTAGAGAAAGGGACTCCTTCCTTTAAGTTCAAACCAGAGAACACCAAACAGTGTCACTAGCTGCCCTTAGAGTGTGAGGCTCAGTCTACTAGACCTGTGAGCTGGTGACTATGACAGGCTTGACCTCGTTCGTCTTCACAGTCCTCTTGTATGGGACGCTCTCAATCTGCCCATCCTGGGCTTGCCTCTGGGGTTAACAGATAACATGACAGGAAGTCATAGGAAACACCAGGCGGTGTGGGGGGATGGGGGCAGGGGCAAGTCCTGCACAGCAAAACTGATGTGGGACTCAGTGGTCACCCAGAGAACCTGCTCCTTGTAAGGGACAGCCATGGCATGTACTATCAAATCATATACCTTTTGGTCCTAGCTGGGCCTTCATTCGAGAATAGCCTCTGAGAGCATCCAGAGGCCCAAGAGGAAGGGGAGAGACTCCTAGGAGACATCCCAAAGAGACCGAAGGCAGGAGGGCAGAGTGTGGTCTTGGCTTGACTGCCAGAAGCCGGGTGGGTACAAGTAAGAGCATTGGAGAGGGCCTGAGGAGAAAATGAGAGGACAGAGAAGGGATAGAGTTGGGAGGGACGAGTCATAGGAGAAGAGGTAACTGGAGGAGAAGTGAAGTGGGGATATAAACAAACTCCTTGTTTAGAACAGCTTCCTCTTGCTGAGTGAGCCCCAATTCAGTTTAGGACACTGACAGAGAAAAGCCAGTTCCCGGCTGCCCAGCCGAGCTCTCTCCCAGAGGGGTGGCACGGAAGAAACATCCAAAAACTATCTCAGGTGAACTCTCAGAGACTTCTCTCAGAAGAGAGAGGCTGAACACCTGCCCTAGAGTTCACGGGTCTTCAAAAGTGGGTCGCATCTCAGTGCAATGGGACAGGCCTGCCACACTGGGACTCCCCTATTCTTTGCCCAATCTTTCCCATCTACAGAAAAGCATAGCTCAGCTGATGCCAGGGTCTGGGGTGGGAAGGGACATGCAGCCATGTCCCTCTGATCATGGGACAGAATATGCAGAGGGTGTCTCATATGTGGTGTGTGGGGCAGATTGGACCTAGCCCTGAAAGTCAGGCTGCCCCACCCAGGCCTTCAGCACAGTCACCATGGAAACCTACTATAAAGGACCAAATGACCTCAGATTTTGCCTTTCATCTCTCGGAATGGGTTTTGAAATGCAGACGGTGGCTGCTGAACTCTATTTTAGCCGTAGTCGAGCAGCACATGGGTCCTGGGGGCTGTGCCGGAGTGCCTCAAGCCACCCAAATACGTGATAAGGCATCTCTCTGAGCTGCCATTTACCCCTGGTTGGCCACCTACCCTACCGACTCACTGTGACCTGCTATGAATACCTCGACAACAATGTTGAACAGTGGAAGATACCAGGTGCTCGGTCAGGCACCAGGGCTACGAAGAGACCCTGACTCAAGAACACAGGCAAGTCAAGGAAATACACAAATTGCAGTGGCACCGAAGAGTTCCACAATAGCACAGAATCGAGTGTAACAAAGGTTTATTATTTGGGGATGAACTCACAGTAAGGGTAGTGATCCATAGTCCTCTGCATGCGCTGGGAACATGAACTGAATCCAGCAGACGAAAGGGCTGTGTATGCTTTTTATCTGCACTTATAGTGCATGAGACCATGCCCAAAGTGGGCCAGTATCTCAAAGGCTGTTGGCTGCAGGAGTTTCCACAACACCTCCCGTTTTTGTATAAATAAGAAAGTTCTAAGCCTAATATAAAACTATATACAATAAGAACAAAGATCAAGTATGGTTCAGGGGATGAAACAGGATGTAAAGATAACAACAGTGGTCAACTTTGACCAGGATATAAAGATATGGGCCACCAAGATGGCTCAGCAGGCAAAGGCACTCGTGCAAGCCTGGAAACCTGAGTTTAATCCCTGGAATCCAAGGAGAGAACCTACTCCATGAGTTGCCCTCTGATCTCTACACACATACTGTGATTCATGTACCCATCCATCCACACACATCACACATACACACACAATAATAAAAAGAGTAAACTGGTGTAGGAGGTCCTTCTGTTTGTGTGTTGCTTTCATTGGTTAATGAATAAAGAAACTGCCTTGGCCTAGTTTATAGGGCAGAACTTAAGTAGGCAGGGAAAACAGAACTGAATGCTGGGAGGAAGAAAGGTGGAGTAGGGGAGAGACGCCATGGATCTGCCACTGGAGATAGATGTGCTGAATTTTACCTAGTAAGCCACTACTGCCACGTGGCAATACACAGATTAATAGAAATGTGTTAAATTACGATGTCAGAATTAGCCAATAAGAAACTAGAGCTAATGGGACAAGCAGTGATTTAATTAATACAGTTTCTGTGTGATTACTTCCGGGCTAAGCTAGTCAGGTGGCCGGGAGGAACAATCGGGCCCTCCCTGTAACAATTGGCTCCATTGTGATAGATTAAATCTACTAAAAAGCCTGAGAGAGCTTACATTTAAACACACACACACAAAAAAAACCAGTTTGACACAGCTTTTTGCTGTTTGCTGGCAGCTTGCCACAGCTCCTTTGAGAGAGATTTTCCTAACTCAGTCACAGCAGAAAAAAAGCTGAGAAAAGGTATCAAGTCACATGGCAAAGCATAGATAAGAAATATGGGTTAATTTAAATGTAAGAGTTAGCGAGTAACAAGCCTGAACTATTGGTCAAGAATTTGTAAGTAATATTAAGTCTCCTTGTCATTCATTTGGGAATTGGCAGGTGGGAAAGAAAAGTTCCCTACACCCAGCATCTCAGGAGTCCAGCACCTTGGGCTCTCTTTATCTTGGAACTGGCAAGGCTCCATGAGACACTAAAGGAAAAGTGCCCTTCTCTCTACCCAGATCCCCTTGCAATGAAGCATGGGTATTTACTTCTGTCCCGCTATTCATGGTTGATCTCTCAAGTCTTCTGGGAGAGCGAAGTAGCCCACAGATTGCAGAACCCCAAGGTCTGCATTGCTCCAGCCCCAGGTGAGGTAGACACTGATTTACAATAGGACATGGGGTCAAACAAATGCTCAGATGCAAAGGTGTAGCTTACTGAGATCATAGGGACCACACGACAAGAAACCACACACACACACACACCCAGAAGAGGGGCAGAGCCAGGGGTTGGGGGAGCCCCATCAGGCCCCTTGTGCTCTGATGAATGACAAGCATCCAAAAGAAAAACCAAGGGCTATTCCAGAGCTCCTCCTTAGGGAGAGCCAGCCTCAGAAGCACCACATCCTAGCATTTTACAATACCTATCCTGTGAGTTGGTGTTCTGCTTTGGTTTTTTGGTTGGTTGGTTTTTATTGTCAAGGAAATTATCTTTGTGCCTAATGTTAAAAATGATGTTACTGCAACTCTATTCAAACTCATCAAAGACACATTATACCTGTTGACAGAATGAGCAGTTTCTGTTTTAGACTCCTCATTCAGTGAGCCCACTCACGATTTTCTAGTATTAGACTTTCCAAATACCCAAGATAACTCTAATTTAAGTGTGTGAAATTGTTTTAGAATCATTTTGGTATTTTATTTGCTGATGTTTTAATGTGTTTGCATCTGTGTCTGTAAGTGAAACAGACTTATTCTTTTCCTTTTCCCTAAAGTCCTTACTTGGATAGCAATTTTGAGGAAGAAAGATGCTATAATGCTATTCAAATATGTTGTTTTGCACTGAAATCCCAGGGGGCTCAATTTTTAATAAGCAATCGATGATGCCTCCTGAGGGCTGCCTCTTTCTTAAGTATTTAAAAATTAATAATTTTCATAGCCTCTTCATGTAAGTTGACATTATGCCCACAGAGGGTAGATGATAAGATCTTTTTCCTTTTTTAAAGAACTGGGTAAGTTTATCCAACTCCGATTTTCCCACACCTGTTTTGTTTGCTGTAATTCCTTGAAATTTCCACACATTTTTACACACCTGCACACCCCTGCCAGCCCTTCACAACCTAGGACTCAAAGCCAGGACAAATGGCTGAGATGCCTCTTAACATATCAAGGCAGAACTGGTAGCCAGGTTCTCCCAGCACCCCTCAGTCCCTACCTGTTACAGGTTCCTCCTGGTTGGCATACCCTGGCCCCTACCCTGAACTCTCTAGTTCAGGGGCTAAGCACACACACACACACACACACACACACACACACACACACACATTCTTCCCTGTATAATCTAGCCATTTTGGCTATGTAATCTTTTTTAACTCTTTTTGCCCTTTTGGCCTCCTGGTCTCCTGGCTCTCCTTTCATCTTTGTGCTCCCCTCACAAGGCCCAGCTCCGTCTGCCGTTCATGCCCACTCTGGACTCTCCCCTTTCTATGCCCTCCCTCTTCTACAATAATCCCCCTCCACCATACCTAGAAGCAGTCAGGTCCTCCTTTTTTTTTCCCCTGCAAGAAATCCAAGAAATGCCTGCACACAGCATGTGTGATTCTGGATGTATTAGAAGAAAAGTTTACCTGTGCTTAAGAGCACAACTGCTCTTCCAGGGGACCCAGGTTCATTTCCCAGCATGCACACGGCAGCTCACAACTGTCTGTCACTCTAGTACTAGAAGTTCTGATGCCTTCTTCTAGCCTCTGAGGAAACTGCACACAAATGGTGCACATAATATACATGCAGGCAAAACACTCATGCACATAAAATAAAAACGAGTCTTTTAAAAAAAACATTTAAAAAAAACAGCCTACAGTCCACAACCCCAGAGAGCCTAGACAACAAAGAGGACCCTAAGAGAGACATACACGGATCTACATAGGAAACAGAAAAAGACAAACTCTCCTGAGTAAATTGGGAGTGTGGGGGTCATGGGAGAGGGTAGAAAGGGAAAGGGGAGGAAGAGAGGGGAGCAGATAAAAATGTATAGCTCAATAAAAATAATTATAAAAAAGGAAAAAACCTTCCAAGCTATTCTGAGTAGAAGAGCATTTTTGGAGAGTCATTGCTAAAACAAAACAAAGACAACAAAAACAAAAACAGCTTATACCAAAAGTATCATTAATTGCAGTCTTCTGAGTAAAGGAGTGATCGTAATAATCCTGACAGAACTTTTGGGCTTGGGACGTAGCTTAGGTGGGAGAATGGTTGCTTAGCAACCATTACTGTAGTGTCTCTCACTAGCACCACATAAACCAGATGAGATGGTGCAGACCTGTAATTCCATGGAAGAGGTAGAGACAAGAGGAGCAAAAGTTCAAGATTGGGGCTGGAGAAATAGCTCAGTGGTAAGAGCACTTGCAGCTCTTGCAAAGGACCTGCCACAAGCATAGTGGCTCATGACCACCCGTAACTCCAGTTCCAGGGATCTGACACCATCTTCTGACCTCCACAGGCTCTGCACACACATGGTACACATACAAATACTCAGGCATACAAACATACATACATACATGTAAAATAAATAATTTTTTAAAGTTCAAGGTTTTCCTTAGCTACGCAGCGAGTACAAGGCCATCTAGATAGATAGATAGATAGATAGATAGATAGATAGATAGATAGATAGATAGATAGATAGATAGAAATAAAATTCAGATATACCATGGGAAAGGACAAACAATAAAGAAAGGCTCATAATCCCCTTCCCCCACCAAAATAGACTTTTTAGATTTGCTTCTAGATGAATGGCCCGGTAGGAGAGCCTTGGCTGCTGCACAGTGCCACTGGGAACAGGCACTGCTGCCATTGTCGGTGAGAATCTTATGAACAGATTCCCCATCTAGCAGGGCTTTGCTGCCCTCAGTATCCCTTTCACCCTCCCTCAGCCCCACTCCGAGCACTAGCTCAAGGGACCCTCAGAGCAGTGTCCAGCTGTGGCATTCAGTAGCAGGAAGGCACCTGTGCCCAGCACCTCCCCGTGTGGCACTGCTGGCCTTCTTCCTTTCATCTTCTGGCTGCTGGGGCTTGAGCCAAGCAGGCCGCCTAATCACCAGCCAGGACTCCCCATCTCCTCCTGGGCAGCTAACTAGCAAGGCTCTTTCTACTGCCAAAGCCAAGCCAGTTTTCCCTTTGAAAAAAAATAGGACGACTGTCTACTGGGCCCAAGGAATTTTGAGAGCTGGGCCAAGGTTCATGAGATAAGGTAGTTGATTACATAAAGGAGACAGAACAAGGGATTTTCTTTCCCTGACCCTTCTTATCCTCACTGTGGCAGTAATTTTATGTGCCAACTAGCCTGGGCCATGGGATGCTGTGTTAAGTAGGAATGGCTCCCATAGACTCAGGCGTTTGAAGCCTTGGTCCATAGGAAGTAGCACTATTAGGAGCTGTGGTCTTGTTGGAGTAGCTATAGCCTTGTTGGAGGAAGTGTATCACTATGAAGGCAGACTTTGAGGTCTCATAGATGCTCAAGCCATGCTCAATGTGACTGTTTACTTCCTGTTGCCTGTGGATCCAGATATAGAATTCTCAGTTCCTTCCCCAGCACCGTGTCTGACTCTACACTGCCATGCTTTTCGCCATGCCGATAATGGACTGAACCTCTGAAACTGTAAGCCAGCCCCAACAAAATGTTTTCCTTTATGAGAGTTGCTGTGGTCATGGTGTCTCTTCACAGCAATAGAAACCCTAACTAAGGCAGATGACTTAAGGTGACTGAACATTATCTTGAGTGTGTCATATAGACTGGGCCCGTCCATTGCAGTCACAGCCAGATGAGATGCAAAGGTTAAGAGAGAACTCACTCTGTCTTCAAGTTGTGGCATCAGCCTCTGCCTTTGGTCTTGGCTGTGGGCTCAGACTCTTCTGAGTCTGGCTTGCCAGCTGCACATAATGGAATTTCTCAGTTTCCATAGCCACGTGAGCTAATTCCCTGTAAATGTTTCTCTGTTCTCCCATCCATCTCCCATAGATTCGCTAGATGAGGTCCATGAGAAGCCCAGGCAGCCCCAAGAGTGGGATACAAGCTGACAACAATGGGTTGACCCATCAATGTACCCAACAATGGCAGGTACCATTGGCAGTAAAGTGAAACCCTCCCCTTGCTGGGCAGGGGCTGCTCTATGCTACCAACAAAGCTTGGCATCTTATGCACTTGTCTGTGGCTAGACATGAAGTCCCGTCTGTCTCAAGCCTGATAGCTGGACTAGTTCCTTTGATAGAAGTTTCTGTCATGGGCTTGGCTTCCTGTCTGGATGCCCATTTCACCAACAACCCCCACCCATCTTCAGCTTGCTGCACCTCCCATGAGTCTATTTCCTGCCCAGGAGCAAGTGTAGGCCTCCTTAACCAGATTTCATCAGGCCCAAAATGAAGAGGAGAGGAGAAAGACCCAGGTTAACCCTAAACGGTCTGTGTGGCTTATCCCCTCATTATGAAAGAAATATAAGCTCAGAAAGTGAGAGTTTGGACAAGTACTGAGGTTTTGGAAGAGACAAATTACTCCTAGCTTGCTGTAGACACCGCCGATGTTAATAGTCTGGTCAAGACCATGTCCTCTTCAATGCCCAGGACAGGTAGGGCTATTAACACAGAGAAACCCTCTCTCTATCTCTCTGGTTTTTCAAGATGGGGTTTCTCTGGGTTAACAGCCTTCCTGTCCTGGAATTCACTTTGTAGACAAGGCTGGCCTCCAACTCAAAGAGATTCCACCTGCCTCTGCCTCCCGAGTGTTGGCGTTAAGGGTGTGCGCCACTATGGTCTGCTCATTTAATATCTTAGTCTGGGAGGAGATGCACGTCACAGTGTGTGTGTGGAGATCAGAGAACAAATTACAGGACTCAGTTCTCTCCTTCCACCTTGTGGGCTACAAGGGTCAAATTCAAGTGTCAGGCTTGACACCAAGTGCTTGACTTTAGAAGTTACCCATCCGCTGGCCCCACCTTGTTTGATCTTCTTGGGCTTTTTAAATGGAGTTTTGTTTGGATTCTTATTCATCTCATTCTTATTACTTTGGAGCCCATTTTATAAGATTAAAAACGTATGCTCCAGCATCACCAACAGACCATATGTGTGGGCACACATCCTACATGCAGTCATACAAACTGGGGATAGTCACAAGTGTGCATGAGCCCCAAAATTCATAAGTTAAATATACAACCACCAGTACTTCAGAAAATGGCTGAATTTAGAGACACAGATTGTTTTTTAAAAGAGAAGACCAATTCTTTAAAAAAATAATTTATTTAACTTTATATGCATTGGCATAAAGATGTCAGATCCCTGGAACTGGAGTTACAGACAGTTATGAGCTGCCATGTAGGTGCTGAGAATTGAGCCCAGGTCTTCTGAAAGAGCAGCCAGTGCTCTTAACTGTTGAGCCATCTCTCCATCCCCAGAGACACAGATTTTAAAAAGAAGATTAAGGTTAAAATATGGCTCCTGGGGAGGACCCTAATCCAGTTCACTGGCATTCTTATAAGAAGACTGGGCACCACAAAGGGACTTCATGGGTATATGTGCAAAAGAGGGTGACCATTCAAGAAGACCGTGTGTGATGTAGTATTGTGCCTAACAGTGTTTAACAACATGAAGAAGACAATCGCTCCAGATGACTCTCTCATGGAGAATGGTGACAATACAGTCCTGGGTGGGACCCGTGTGAAGTGGAAGTCTTGCACTGCATTCCATAACCCCATCATTAGGGGCCACGTTCACAGCCATTGTGGAACCATTACAGTTACAGGGTGGAGTGGGCAAAAGATTATGTCAAAATCATTAAAACCAATCATCTCAGTAAAGAAAAATGAAAAAGTATAACTCAACCAAACAAAGTAGAAACCCTGTGATCTTAAATTTGAGTGCAAGAAAGAAGCTTGTAACTACCCCGCCCCATCTTTAGGAGAGTGTATCCTGCACAAACACAGAGAGAACTCAGTGTGCCCAAGTTGTACCAACAGCAGAACCCTCATGCCCATTATTCAAGACAGCTCAAGGAAGTGCCAGCTCCTCTGGATGTAGACAAAGAAAAGGAGGGAAGATACGTCTCTACAGAAGATAACTGGACAATAAACCAGAAGAAAGGGTGTGATTGAAAAGTCACATGACAGAGCTGGGCTACCAAGACCACCAGGCTGGCAGGCCCTGAGCCCACGTGACAGAAGAGGAGAGCAAGCCAGACAGCCTGTGCTTCCAGCAGGAAGGCCATTGGAAGGGCAAGTACTCTGAAATATTCCTGCCTGGGATGGAGCCAAACCCTGGGTGCTCTGTAGGAAAGGCTGAACCAGAAACGAAAAGAACTGTAAGTCTGTCTCCACACACTAGTGTCAGCAATCAAACATTCCCTACCTCCAGGAGGGGGAGCACAGCCCCATACACCACCTCCGCCCCAAATCCACTTATTCTCCTAGGCCTAAGGGAGAGCTCGGAGCAAATGGTTAACATGAAAGGAGGCTAATGCTTCCTGGTCCAGATGTTGTATGTCCTCAACTAATCACTCAGACTTCCTCACAAGTCACAGGTATGACAGAGGGAAGGGGCTGTCACAGAGTCAAAAGGGAGGCAAGAGCCTTCAACAAACGAATGTGAAAACTTTGATTCCTGATTTAGAAAAACCAACTGGTGAAAGATGATTACATGAAGATAATTAATTATACAGAGACAATTAAGTACATTTATGTTAAATGTGATAATGGCTTAGAGAGCTACATATATCTATATATACACCTGATATTCATTATAAATTCAGAATAAGGGCTGGAGAAATGGCTTAGGGGTTAAGAACACTGGCTGTTCTTCCAGAGGGCCTGGGCTTAATTCCCAGCACCCACATGATGGTTCATAACCACATATAATTCCAGTTCCAGGATGTCTGACACTTTCCTCAGACCTCCATGAGAACCAGGCACTCAAGTAGTACACAGACTATCCAGAAAAACCATCTATGCACACAAAATTTAAAATAAATAAATATTTTTTAAAAAACAAAATAAATAAATTTGCTGGGCAGTGGTGGCACACACCTTTAATCCCAGCCCTCAGGAAGCAGAGGTAGGCAGATCTCTGTGAGTTAAGGGCCAGCAGGGTCTACAGAGCAAGTTTCAGAACAGCCAGAGCCACACACAGAGAAATCCTGACTTGAAAAACCAAAAAATAAAATACGTAAATTAAAAATGACTATGGGTCTTGTGTCCTTGTGACTGAAATAGCATCTAAGGTTTGCTTTGAAACTCTCCAACAGAAAAGTGCATGAGCAGCCATGGTACAAAGAACAGAGAACAAGGGTCACAGGAGATGGAAAATGTGAAGTTGGCTGACATACAGGTTCCCTACTATTCTCCCTTTCTCACAATGTCTGAAAACATTTATAAAAAGAAAAAGGAGAAGAGAGGCAGTACAGGTACAGAGATGACTGTCACCATCCTGCCGTCCTCACCCTCCCCTCGTGACCACGAACCCCACCATCGGGGTCACCGGCACCTCTACCATCACCATCATCAGCTTCCTCACTACCACCATTATCACCATCACCACCATTGCCATTACCAATGAGTCCGTGGTTAGACTCAGAGTGAGGCAGCTGCCTCCCAATGCTCCAAGAAGAAGAGATCAGCAAAGGTGAGTCTGGTGCCGGCCAAGAGGACCAGCTCCAGGCTCGGTGCCAGAACAGAGGCAGGAGGACTGTCTCACTGCTGAGCTCAAGTGAAAGCCCAGCTAAACAACTAGAGCTAGAGGCCGGAAGTGACATCACTGCTCTCAATTAGATGACCCAGGGACAGGGTTAGCAACAGGAGGTATGAGGGATTCTGGAAAGAGGCAGAACCCCACCAACACCAAGCAGCATTTAGACTTCTTTGGAGAAGGAATCCTGTGTTCTACCAGCCAAAGACGCCATCTTAAGTAGGGAGGGATGACTAGGGACATAACGGGAGCACTCTATCTAGCAGGGCTTACCCTCCATCGGTCACAACAAAGACTCTATTCCTAAGTCAGGACGCCAGGCCCTGAGCTCAGCAATCACAGAATAGGCTCTATCTTTTGTTTCTAAACTGAAGAGGGCCTAGAGCCCTGCTATAAAGGGCTAGGCTGTATTCTGGACATCTCCCGAGATGAGACAGGGTCAGCCAATCTCAAATCTCACAGCAGGTTTAAGAAATACTCAGAGGGAGGATTAAAATATAGAAAATTAGTCACGCATGTGAACTTTTCTATTGCAGTTTTTTTTAAATTGTCTAAATCATTGAATATGCATCGGAGCAATTTGCTGTATGTATTTATTGGGCTCACAGTCTGTGTTCCCTTACAATCTGTTGCCAAAGCTTTGGACACACACAGCACATTCTAACTCACATTTTATAAAAAGTCAGAATACCCCGGGAGCCAGCTACAGAGGGGACGATTGCCCAGTGCTCCTCGTCTGACAAGAATGAGACACCAGTTTGGGCCTGTTCCATATGCTGACAATATTATAAGATGAAATAATTTGGAGAATTTGTTGCAAGATGACACTCCCAGTATTTATAAATAAGACAGCTCTCTTTCTCAATTCAAATCCAGGGCCACTAATGACTCAGCTTAAAGATAATATCAGATATGACTAGCCCAGTTTTTACAGATCTTGGTTATGAGCCACACAGAAAGGGAGATGGTACAATCCAATCCTTCCTAGCCAAAGGACTCCAAACCTCAACCTTACTTCAGGCTTCATTTGGAAAATAGATCTATGGGGTTTTCTGTTTTGCTTTGCTTTGCTTTTTTCAGGACAGGGTTCCTCTTTGCAGCACTGGCTACCCTGGAACTAGCTCTGTAGATCAGGTTGGCCTTGAACTCACAGAGATCCTCCTACCTCTGCCTCCTAAGTGCTGGCATTAGACCCATGTTTTCAACAGAAAAGACTGTAAAAATATTAAAATGAAAATAGGCCTACAGTTTCTCAAGGTGAAACTTATATTCCAAGTTGGATGCCTGTCACGTGCCCAAGGCTATCTCCCCTTTCCCAGCACTCAGCAGAATCACCAGCATTAGGAGGATTGCTGTAGTTTGGATCTGGAATGTTCCTGAACACATGTATATTAAAGGCTTAATCTCCGGGGCAGTACTATATTAAAAGGTATTGGTACCTTTAAAAGGAAGAACCTATTGGGAGGTCTTCAGGTCATTGAGGGTGAATCCTCAAAGAGGATTATGGAATCACCTCTCTTCCATTCTTTCTTTTCTTGCTTGCCTGACTCTCTATCTCTCTCTCCCGCCCTCCTTCCATTCCTTCTTTCCTTCTCTCCCTGGAGGCAATGCAGTGAGCAGCTCATACCAGCAAGGGTTCTGTACACTGCCTTGCCATACGCCGAAAGCAGCAGGGCCAGTCGGTCATGAACTCAAACCCTCTGAAAACAGGATAAAATCAACCATTTCTCTTGTTGAGTTGATTTAGCGGATGTTATTTCGTTGCTTCAACAGAAAGCTGACCAAAACAAGGACTCCTCTTGCTTGCCAACCATAATCCCAGATTTGCTTTCTTGTTTGAGCACACATGATCGTAGAAGGAGTATTTCTATCACCTGGCCTTCCCCCGCCTGGCTCTTCTCTCAGGCCTCATTCCCTCCTGTAACGGGCAGTGATTATAAGTGTGCATGTAGGGGTGGGGGCTCAGAAAAGAGGGGTGCTCATTTCCCACACACCCTGTTCTTTCATTTCCCAGTATCTCCACCTTTAAACTACATTAACGAATACTTTGCCTCTCTACACTCTCTCCATACCTGTATGGACCTTCTGGCCTGGCCTTTTCTGGGAACGCAAGGGACAGAATATTAGTCTGTGTGCCACCCACAAGGATGGGGAAGGCTTCCTCAGGCTCCAGCCCTCACTTCCCAGCACATACCCTATGCCTATGAGCCCATCCTAGGGCTGAGAGAAGTGAAAGCTGTCCGGTGTCACACGGTCCTCCATAAGCTGATGAGGCTTCACATGGTGCCTGCTTCCCTGTGCTGGGCTGGCCACCTTGTCAGCAAGTCTGTGGGTTGGGCTCAGAGGCTAGTCATTGCTACCCCAAATGCTAAGACAGCTAGCTGCCTATGGGTGAAGAAAACCTTCTATCTGGGGTCCTCTGCTCACATACACACACTCACACATCACCACATAACTAAACCTACTATCTAGCCTCTGTTCACATACACACACTCACACATCACCACATAACTAAACTGGCCAATGGCATCGTCTTTGAGGGGACAGACAGGTCACCGTGACAGTACCACATGCCTCAGAAGCACCAGGAAAACCCACTAGAAATAATGCTTAGGAAAAACTTGGTGCTTCCAACCTCTCTAATGCCTTCTTTGGTCCTCCTCTGGGCTTCTGGAGTGCGAAGATTGGGCATGGGGAGAAGACGGAGACAACCGACACAGGATTAAGGCCAAACAGTCTTCAGTGATGCCAGAAAACTCAAAGAGCCCCCATCGCCCCTTCATATCCATGGCTAGCCTTGTGATTGCTTTGATTAAAGACAATAGTGTCATTCACCGGGTGACTTACATGCCCGGAGCTCACCCTGCAGAGTCTAGGAGGAGCCTGTTTGGCAGTAACTGGGCTATTTTTAAAGCCTCTGTAAGTAGAGGCTTTGGAGAATTTATTGAATTGAGAATCACTCCAGTCAGCAGCTAGACTGCCAGAGTTGGCCTGCCTGCGATCTCTGACCAGTTATAGAGACCCTTGGAGACACAGCCAGTTCCTACCAGAACCCCCTTTTGCCCCATCGCCACCATGAGCACGTTATCCTTAAGGAAAGCAATTCATGTACCTGGAAGGAGATGCATGCCCCTAGCTCAAGGAGGCCCCTTACCTGCTGAGGCTCAGGTTCCTCCACATACACAACTGAGGCTACCGTGCCCTGGCCGATCTGCTCTCTGGTAATCACAGAGCCAGAGCCACAGTTTCCATGTGGGGCCATCTAGAGAGCCATGTGGTCTCATGTGGACACCCCCTGCCCCAAGCTGCACATCATGAGAGCTAAGTGAAAGACACCAGAGAGGAATGTAGAGAAAAGGGAAAGAGGACAGGAAGTGAGGCAGGTGAACGGAAAACAGACAGGGAACAGGGAGGCATCTCTGTGGTGTGACCACATGGCCCTACCACAAGTAGCTCTGTCAGATCCCGGCTTCCTCTATCCTTCCTAGGTGAGTGGACTTGGAAGAGTCATATCCCCGCTCTGGGCTCCATCCCCTCCTCTGTTGAAGGTGGCTGTGTCATGGACTGGTCTCACGTATAGAGCGCTGTGCTGGCTGAAGAATTTGAGCAGAAAAGAAAATTCATTTCTTCACAAGATCCAGGGTATAACTCTTATGTCTGGTCATCCACTCCCCGAATGTGGGTGCCATCTATGGATATTCCCCACCTCAACTCTCCACCATGTCCCCAGGGCCACACAGCTTTCTGCTCCTTCCCAGTGCTGGTACCAAAGGAACTTCCGTATCTGCTGGACTGTCTTCTCTCTTATAAACTGACATTCCCTTCCCCCCTCCTCCACTTTGCTTCAGTTTTCTTCAAAGCCTATTTCCCTGTCAGATATCCTTGGTTACATAAGCTGGATTGTCGCCCATGTGTCTCTCCAGCAACAAACGCAAGCTCACCCTGACTGATCACCACTGGATACAGTAAGTGTTCAATAAATACTTGTTGAACACGGAAATATATGTGTGTGCTGTCTCCCTGTCCCCCTGCCCACTCTCCTCCTTGCTCGTTCTAATCATGGCTTTCCACTGTGACAACAGAGAAACCCAAAGAAGATACTAAGCAGGAGAGGAAGCGCTGTTCAGGGATGCTTTGAGAGGCAGGCGAAGTGAGCCCTGAAAAGTGATGGTCACGCACAGTGTCCAGGCGAAAGAAAACAACACCGCGCTCAGAACTGGTACAGAGGAAAGACATCTGTTCTCCAAGCTTCCAGCCCACAGAACTCTGCTCGTCCCTTCCGGATGCCACAGATGCTTGGTGACAGCTGAGATCTGTCTTGCAGAAGCAGGAATCGGAGAGTATTTCTGGCCCAATTAAGCTTTCGTGTTTGACAAGCAGGCCTTGCAGCCTCACCTCTTTGCGCTCCTAATGTGAAAAACAGATGGCTTGGGGTGCGCTGTGCGGGCTCCTGCACCTTCCAGCTGGTGCACCATGGCAAGGATATTGCGCCTGAGCAGGTAGCAGGTACAGGACACAAGGAGGGAGCAGCTGTAGCATGTGGGCGAGCTTCGCACTCACTTGTGGCATCAGCCCTTCACAATACGTGTCCCGATCATTTTGCAAATCTTCATTTCAGAAAATCATAATGAGCTCCATCGCAGAGGAACGAGGACTCTGCTATTGTCCATACCTCTGCAACCCTGTGGTGGTTTGGTAAGAATGGCCCACAGAAGCGCAGATGTTTGAATACTTAGTCCCCAATTAGTAGAACTCTTTAGGAAGGATTAGGAGGTGTGGCCTTGTTGGAGGAGGCGTGGCCCTGTTGGAGGAGGCGTGGCTTTGTTGGAGTAAGTTTCTAAAGTCCACACTCAGTCTCCATCCTTCTGTTTGCATCTTGCAGATCAGATGTCAGCTCTCAGCTACTGCTCCAGCACCATGCTGCCTGCCCGCCACCACGCTCCCTTCCCTGATGTTCATGGGCTAACCTGTGCTGAAACTATAAGCAAGTCCATGATTAAATTCTTTTTTTCATAAGTTGCCTTGGATATGATGTCACTTCCCAGCAATAGAACACTAACTAAGGCAGATCAAGAGCAAACAACTCCATGAGCAATAGGTCTCCATTCTTCTTTCTTCCAGGCACAGCAGCTTTTTTTTTTTTTTTTTTTTTTTTTTTTTTTTTTTTTTTTTTTTTTTTTACAGCAGCTTTTGAACGGAGAAGAAATCTGAGATGTGGTCCGTGAATCCACATAAGACAGAAAGAAGGATGGAAAGATGGGCAAGCTGGCAGTCTGTGAGAGCCCTCACTGTTGAAAGACTCTGAAAACGGCCTCTGCTGCAGGCCCTTTGAAATAAGCCTTGCTTGCTGTGAACTGTCCTGGAGGGACAACTGCCTAGAGACCCCTAAAGAGCCATCCTCCCTATCCTCATTGGAACCTGCCCCGACCTATCCCTGGAAGGCCTATGTCTAGCCTGAAATGAGGAGGTTTACGACCCTGAATCAGGGGACCCCGTGACCCCATCCCTCCAGGATTTGAACCCAGAGCCTCATGTGTGCTGGGCAAGGCTAGAACATAGAACTATATCCTCAGCTCATGCCCTTGTCTTCCCATGGACGCGAACCACGGTGTGGTCCAAGCCCACTTTCCTGTGGAAATACAGGGAAATGGACTGTTATAGCTAGGGATGCTCTGAGTGAGACAAATGAAGAGAGTATTTGGGAAGTAGGAAGTGTCCATCATCAAGTACCTTACACTTGTATCTTTTTAAAAAATAATTTATTCAAATTCATTGTGTGCACATTGGTGTGAAGGTGTCAGAGCCCCTAAAACTGTCATTACAGACAGTTGTGAGCTGCCAAGTGTGTACTAGGAATTGAACCTGGGTCCTCTGGAAGAGCAGCCAGTGCTCTTAACCACTGAGCCATCTCTCCAGCCCCATGTTTGTACCTTTAAGCACACTATGTAGCTAAGGAGTTTCTCTCTGATGTTCCCTGTCTAGCAGTTCATGACATGTGGTCCAACCCAAGGAGGAACTGTGGTCAGATTCAAGAATATATTGAAGCCGAATATAGACAATATAGACACAGTCAGGTTGTACAGGGAGAGGGCCACCTGAAGCCACCAGAGTGAATCTAATGACAGTTGTATCAACTACCATCAATCAAGCACTTTTTTATCTAGTAAGCTTTTCACACTTAGGGGCCTCCAAAGAAAGAAACATGATTAACTCCCCATTTCAGATGGGGAAACCAGCCTCAGAGAGGTTAAGCAACATTCCCAGAGCCACACAACTTGTGACACAGCCAAGGGTCAAACTCAGAGTAGCTCAGACCCAGAACTTGAGTTCTTGACTGACATAGAACTCTCCCCTTCCTCTCCTGTCCCTCCAAAGGACAGGACCTAAAGCCTGAGGTCAGCACCTACACCAACCCCTAAAAGTGGACTTCCGGAAGAGCCCTCAAGTCAGGCAGCCCTAGAGTTCAGACCTGATTTTCTTACTCTTTTTATTATTTTTAACCTTTGTAGGGGTGAGATAATACGCCTGTGAGTACGCATGCTCACAGAGGCCAGAGGCAGAGGTCATCATGGCCCCTGGAGTTGGAATCATAGATGGTTGTGAGCTACTGAGCATGGAGCTAGGAACCGAATTTGGGTCCTCTGCAAGAATAGTATGCGTCTTACCCACAAGCCACCTCGCCAGCCTCTGGATCTGATTTTCCACCCAATAGTTGATTGGCAGGGTCAGCCTGGACTGCTGCTGCTCAGTAGCACAGGGCAGTCAAGCCTACAGGTGGAGTGTGCCCCTCCCTGTGACTCGGGTCCTCTACTAGAAGTCAGCAGCTCCTGCTTGAGAGTGACAGGGTCAGAACCAGCCCTGCAGGGGATTAAGGAAGCTCACTGCCCTGGCTGCAAGAGGCTTTATCAGGGCTTACTCTGTCCCTGGGCAGACTATGGAAGTGTTTACTCTTAAAATCCTTCTGGCTTAAAAGAAGCAGCTCGGGCTCAGATGAGGCCAGCCTCCTTGGCCTGACCCCAGCAAGAACCTGTACTTGGGCTCAGCTTTGAGTCAGGCCCAGTTGTCAGCTGCCTGAAACCAGTCCTAGGAACTCAGCCCAGGTCCTCTGCAAGAACAGCAAGTACTCTCAAGTGCTGAGCCCTCTGTCCAACCCTATTTAATTATTTTTAAGACGGGGTCTCCTGTAGCCCTCACTGGCCTCAAGCTCGTGGCAGCCAAGGAGGAAGGATGACCTTGAACTTCTGGTCTTCCTGCTTCTCCCAGTCAAGTGCTGGAATTGTAAATGTGCACCACCACCATCACCACCAGCACACCCAGTTTAGGTAGCAGTTTGGATCAAACTCAGGGCCTCTTCTGCACTAGGTGTCTTGGTTAGGGTTCCTATTGCTGTGATTGCGAAGGCAAGGCTTTAGTTCAGCTCCTAGTTCCACACAGCAGTCCCTCTTCAAAGGAAATCAGGAACCTGAGGGCGGGAACTGAAGCAGAATCTCTGGCTTACTGGCTTGCCCCAACCACTTCTTACAGTGCCTACGGCCACCAACCAAGGAGGGGCACCTCCCATGGTGAACCGGGCCCTCCCGCATCAAGTATTGATCAAGAAAACCCGACACGTGCCTATTGGGTGGGGCATTTTCTCAATTGAGGTTCCTTCTTCTAAAAAGCCTCTAACTTGTGTCAAGTCGACATAAACTGGCCAGCCTACTAGGCAAGCACTCTACCAACTGAGCCTCATCCCTGCGCCTGGGTGTTATAGCAAGCACACTATGGTGTTATCGAGGTGCTAGGCCTGAGAACAGAGAGACAGTGAAAGACATGTACACTCTTACATAGGATAAAATATGTTTGTGTTGACTTTGTAGGTTTCTGTAAAAGTACTTAATATCCCCAAAGTAGGGGTTGTCCTGGAGCTGGACAGCCATCTCCTACAGTGATCTCTGGAACCAGAATGAGCTGTCATAGGAGAGTTCTAGGACAGCCAGAGGGAATCAAGACGTGGGTGTTAGAGCTGATGAGGGCTGAGTCAAGACCAGAGGGAAGGAACTGAGGCTCCAAGATAGAGGCTAGAGCAGGGAACAGCCATATGGACCTGTGGGCCTAGCCTCAGAAGGCTGAGGTAGAAAGAGTTCCAGACAACCTAGGCAATACAGTAAGAGCCTGCCTACGCCCTGCCCAAAAAACAAAGAAAAATAGAAAACTAGTTTGAACCGTATGCCTGGAGTTGGGGGTTGATGGGGTGATCAGAGCATGTGGCTTCAGTGTAAGACAAAAATACTCCAAGTGTGCCTCAAGCTGACTCTCACATGCTCCTGGAATATAGCTAGTAACCTCTACAACACAGGTAGGAGGAGACTCAGGACCCAACACACACACACACACACACACACACACACACACACACACTCACACACGAAAGTAAAGCAGCTATGACTAAAGGAGGCAAGTCCCTGCCATTGAGGTCAGCACAAGTTTCATGCCCTGTCCTCCAAGTCTCCTGGCACATGCTAAGTGCCTCTCCCAGCCCTCAGCCTGAGTCAGGCATGCTCAGATGTAAGTGTGGGAACATCAGGAAACGGCAAAGCCCTGTGGGTCCCCCTCTGCCTCCCTAGGTCTCCCTCTGCCCCCGCGTGGGTCCCCCCTCTGCCCCCCCCGTGGGTCCCTCTCTGCCCCCCCGTGAGTCCCCCTCTGCCCCCCCCGTGGATCCCCCTCTGCCCCCCCCGTGGGTCTCCCTCTGCCCCCCCGTGGGTCTCCCTCTGCCCCCCGTGGGTCCCCCTCTGCCCCCCCCGTGGGTCTCCCTCTGCCCCCCGTGGGTCCCTCTCTGCCCCCCCCCGTGAATCTCCCTCTGCTCCCCCTGTGGGTCCCTCTCTGCTCCCCTCTACCCTCCAGGTCTGTGGTTTGCTTGGCAGCCTCCTATTTCATTTCTGTGCAGCTCAATGGTTTTGATGCTTTGTTTTGTTTCGTTTTTATTACAGTTGGAATTAAATAACTGAAGATGAATCCAGTGGGCTGAGGGAAAACAGAACCTTAACCAAAGGAAATAACTGAGCGGGTCTGTTGTAGAGAGGCAGGATATACTGAAGCACCCAGCAAGGCCCAGTGACGGCATCCCTTTCTAAAGCTTCATACACACACACACACACACACACACACACACACACCATGTGCCCTGCAGGTGTTCCGGTGGGCACAGACAATCAGCCCAAGGGAGGGCAGGTGGAAGTGGGCTGGGCCAGGTTGTGGGGGCCACCCTGGGACTCAGGGGAGGTTAAGCAAGACTTCCACCCCACAGCAGAACTCAAAGGGACTGTATCATGAGTGTCTGGCTCCTCCCGCCCCTTACTCTGCTGAAAGGCCTTCTGAGCTATGGCTTGGGTCCCAAGGTCTTTTAGCCACGACTTGTGTGACATCAGGCCAGGTTATGTGATGAAGGGGGTAATTAATGTCATCTTGGGACCAGGCACTGCCCCCAGTAACCTGAGCGGGGTATGGAGGATGACAGTGGCCCTGGGAATGCAATAGGGAGGAACTAGATGCCGGTCCACATGCTCAGAGACTGAGCTGGGGGTGCTCAGGAGTCCAGCAGACAGCAGCCTGGCCTCGCATCCAGGCTCCTTGTACTCCTGCCACCATTAAGTTAACGCCATTCCCAACCACAGGTTCTCCGTCATTGTCCCTACCTTCTCTACTAAGAGCCCTGTCTCCCTTCTGTTCTGCCTCTGCATCACTTCCTCAAGGGACATCTTCCTTGATCCTCTCAGACCTCCTTGGGTTCCTCAGTGAAGCATGTCCACCGGGTACCACTTACCATGTCTGCCCACTGCACCGTAAATTAGCTCTACTGCCGGCCGGGTCCCATGAGGCAGACCACAGAGCACATTGAATGGAGCAGTTTTGCAACTCACAGATGGGGAACAGGGGATGGAGGAAACCCAGCGTGTATGGTGTCCCAGTGTCCTGTTGCTTGGGAAAAATGCCAGGCTGGGTAGTGTCTTGTCTGCACGTGCCGCGCTTGCATGGGTGCTGAAGGACCCGCAAAGCAGTCTGCCTGGGCGGCAGCTATTTTCAGGGTGCCTTTGCCCACAGATACTCTGCTGCCGCCTAGATATCTGTGCCTGTCTATGTCCCTGTCCAGATCTGTCCCACACCTCCCTCCAGACTTCTCTAACTGAAACTTTTTCTGGTTCTGCATTTACATTGTGACCTCTGTGTGTCCACGGCTTCTCTCTCTATCTGAAGCTCTCTCAGAGCCAGGGCAGCAGCTCGAAGTGGATTCAGGTCTGGAACTTTAGACACAGAAGAACAGGACAGCCTACGCCAGCCCCCTCTGGATAGTGTGAACTTTTCGTCTTAGCTTGCAGATGCCCCCATCCCAATTAGCTGGATAGACTATGAGGCTTAAGAAAGGATTGAGGCCGGGCAGGGGTGATGCAAACCTTAATCCCAACACTCAGAAGGCAGAGGCAGGCAGATCTCTGAGTTTGAGGCCAGCCTGGTCTTACAGAGTCCAGGACAGCCAGGGATACACAGAGAAATCCCGCCTTGAAAAACAGAAAACAAAACCAAAAGAAGGAGGAGAAGGAAAGAAAGAAAGGATTGAAAATTCAACCCTGTCCTGACTCCTTAGGCCTAGGACTCTCCTCCACATCCTCACGCTGAGCACTGGTACTTAGCTGCCTCTGATACAAGGACTGGAGGTAAGGGAGAAACCCTCAGGGAGGGAAACCACTGACTAATCCCTGGCTTTCCTTGACTTCAATACTAGCTCTGGGACTTATGTTGGGAGCACTGATATCAGGGTGGCAAGCCTCTCAACCCCTGAGGGAGCATGATTCCTACCTTGGAGACAGTGAGGTGGAGAGGAAAGACGGCCTTTGGTTTCAGGTCAGGACAGTTTGAATCCTGGGTACAAGCTGCATGGGTCCTGCCAACCTGTCCAGCCTTTGGGCTTTGATTCCCTGTCTGCTCCTGGAGAGGTGTGACCACGTCAGGGTGTTGCTGGGAGGATTAAATGAGATCATTCCAGTGAAACACTCACTGTGCCGATGGACATCAGCTCTCTCTTAGACCATCTCAGAGTTTCCGCAACCTCCCTAGAGCAAGACAACATGTCGCCCTTTGGTACCGTATGCATCAAACCTTCCTGGGAAAGTCCTCTTGAGGAATAAGCTCACTTGAGCACGAGTCCCAGCTTGCAATGAAACTCCGGTGTAACTCTCGTCTCCTCCAGTTCTTAGCGCTCATATGACATCACCTCCTGGGACCCATGTTTGGGAATTGATGTCCCAAGGCTGTCACAAAAACCTGATTGTCTGATTTGCTATGACAGCTCAGATTCCCGGGCCCTTCCCCAACCCCGCCTTCCTTTCTATCCCTCTGTCTCCGTGCCAATAATTGTAATCAGCATTGTTATACACTCCTGCCCTCAGCCAGGCCTGGAAATGGGTGTTCTCGCTTCCCTGAAATCGGACCCAAGTACCTTCCTCAAGAGATTGGACATCCCAAAACCAAGTGACTATCAATCCCAAGCAACTGGCTCTGACTGTTGCCATAGGTGCAGACCAAGGGCTTCCCCTTGGGACTTCTGCCCCCTCCCACAGCTGGGTGCTTGAGGTTCACTTGTCTCCATTCTCTCAGCCACCACTGACACCTGGTGCCAGGATTCCTGCATCCAGGCTAGCTTCTGCCGGCAGCGTCTCTGGGCCCTACCGTCAAGCCCAAGAATGTGACTAAGCAGGCTAGCACCTAAAACGAATGACACCCTAGAAGTCGTCCTCATAGGCAAACGCTCCCAGAGTCACAGGGTCCAGAGGTGGAGCCAGAGGTGACCCCTCATTTCTTGCTGGTTCTGACCTCCCAGCATGAGACTCCAAAGACTGGCCACCACCAGACACGCCAGAAAGATGCAGTGCCAGTGCCGGGCCTCTGCTGAGAACATCAGGAGGAGGCCGGGAGCTGTCAGGAGAAACACCGATCCCTCCCAGACACAGCCACCCATATTTAGCCTTTCACCTAAAATCCCACTAACCGGAAAGCAGTTGCATTTTTTTGACAATATAAACTCAAAAACTAGAAGCCTATAAAAGGAAATAATTACAGATGGGTTTCAACCAAGTCTGGGAGAAAGCAGGCAGATGGAGAGGTAGCAGGCTGACGTGTTTGGAAAGGAGGTTCCTCACGAGCAGAGGGCCAGAGGCACCCAGAACCTAGGCGAGCAGGGGAAGTTAAGTCAAGCATACACCTGAGAAGAGGGTTTGTGCAGAAGTCTACACAAATCCTTCTCCAGGCAGCTGCTATAGTTTGGTTCTGGAATGTTCCCCCAAAGGCCCGTGAGCTGAAGACTCAACCACCAGTTCATGGAGCTATTGGAAAGAGAGATATGGACCCTTAAAGGGGTGGGGCCTATTGGGAGGAAGTCTCATCTTTGGGCTATGCCCTTGAGGAGGGCTGTGAAACCCGGAAGTGAATTGTCCTCCAAACTGTAACCCTCCCTGATGAGCTGCCTCGTCACCGGCCTAGGGCAGCATGGTCATGGACAAAAACCTCTGAAACCATTAGCTGCCATAAACCTTTCCTCCCCAGAAGGTGTTGGTGTCTGGTGTTTTTGCAGCCATGACAGAAAGCTGCCCAATACGTTGGGGATTGGTTCCAAGATCCTTTTCAAAGACAAAATTCCTAATGATTCCTAATGTTTTTATACAGAACGACATAGACTCTGTACAATCTATCCATATTCTCTTGTAGACTTAGGTCTCCTGTAAATTATTTTTAATATGTAATATGATGAGAATGCTGTGTAAATAATTGCTATACACTATCATTCAGGGAATAATAATGAAGAGAAAGTCTGTGCTTATTCAGGAGATATACAGAGGTTTTCAGATAGATACACGGAAATTCACAGCAAAATGGGCTCCCGTTTGCATTGTCCTAAGAAGTGTTAGAGTCCTATGGGACCTAACAAATATGATCAAAATACAATGAATGAAGGTTTCAAAGACTTAGTAAAAATGTTAAAGTAGTAATAATAAAATTGTTTTTAAAAGAAAGAAAGAAATACCGGAGGATGTGTTCCAACGAAACTAGACTGCAAAGCAAGGAAGACATGATGGGGTTGAGAGAGCGGGAACTCAGCAGAGCAGTAAACACAAGTCTGTAGACGGCAGAGGTGGCCAAGCTTGTGGTACCAGACAGTCTGGAGCAGCGGGGACAGGGACAAGTGGAACACGCATTAGCTAACACCATCAAGAAAGAAGACCAACAGGCATTTGCCAGAGCGGCAGGAACAACGGGAGAAGAAGCCAGGCAAGGTTCCCAGAACACCAAGCAAATGTTTAGAGGCCATTGCTAGCTCCAGGATAAACAGAGGAAGAGAGGAGACAGAACCAACGCACAGGACTTACCCTGTCATAAACAGTAAGTGTACAAAATACAGTCATCCACTGCATAAGGATGCTTCCATCTAGAGCAGACAGCGCACACGATGGCCTGGTAAGAGCACAAAGGAGCTGAAAACTTCCTATAGCCTAGCAACATCACAGTCAGAGTACAGCCATGATGCATTATTTATGTGTGTGTAGTGATGCTTTTTTAAAATATGTATTTTATTTTTATTTCTATGTATATAGGGAGTGGGAGGTGCCTGTGGAGGTCAGAAGAGGACTTTGGATCCCCAGAGCTGGAGTTACAAGCAGTTGTGAGACATTCAATGTGGGTTCTGGGAACCAAACTCAGGGCCTCTTTAAGAGCAGCAAGTGCTCTTAACTATTAAGCCATCATTCCAACCCCCAGAATGTTCTTTTATTTAAATTTCTTGTCCTATCAGTTTTATTAAAGCAATACAATTACACCTACAATTATGAAAAATGCCTAATACTTAAATGGCTATGACTCTGTATTTTTAATACTGTAGTTTTTATTTTGGTTTTAGAATATAATCCTTATACTTGTATTGTAAAAATAGTTTATGGGGGCTGGGGATGTGGCTTTTAGGTTGATCATTTGTCTAGCATGCATCAGGTTCTGGGTTCAGTTTTCAGCCCTGAGAAACCAGCAAATGGGTTCACTATAACATAGCAGACTGTTTCTGCTGGCCGAAGACTCTCATATCCTGTGTTTACTGCGGCCATCACATCAAGAAATCAGTTTGTGGGGTCCGTGGGATGGCTCAGTGGGCAAAGTACCTGTCGCTCAGGCCTGACAACCTGAGTTTGATCCCCAGAGCCTGGAAGGAGGGAACCAAGTCCACAAAGTTGCCCTCGGGCCTCCATATATGTCCTGTGACACGCATGCACCTAGGCACTCACATCGAGCACAAATACACACTAATAAATAAAACAATAATAAAGTCACTCTGAAAACAACAAACAGAAGGAAACTAGGGTACGTGCTCAGGCTCTACCACGAGGTCGATGTCATGCACTCTGTGACTTTTGTGCCACGACAAAAATTACCTAACAAAGTCTTACATATTTCTTAGACTGTCTCCATCACTAAGCAACACCTGGCTGTGCATTAAAAAAATAATTCAATGAATCCTTCTCATCCTTGTTTCCCTGAGGGGCAACAAACTGAATGGGATGGCTTCTTTGATGACTGAACACATGATTCTATTATATAGACAACATGTGTCCATGCGCATGGGCACTTCTTCCTGCCTTGATTCTTTTTGCTCAAATGTGACATTACCAGTTGGGTGTTGCATAAACATCTAACATAGCATTCATATCGTGAACACCACACACACACACACACACACACACACACAGCCTTCCTGCAGGTCTGCTAACACACGACACAAACTCATCTTGCTTCCTGAGCTCCGTGTGTCTCAGGCTCGTTCTGCATGGGCACAGGAGGAGACGCTTCCGGCTACAGAGCATTCCCTCACCTGTGGGTGGACCTTTAGCTAATTTCCACCCCTTTTCTATTGCAAAAGCCATCCACAAAGGGGAGGTCATGTTGTTAAGTGTGTGATCTCCGGGAGGGGGGGCAGAAAAGAGTAAAGATTCACTGTTATGGGGCAAGCCTTCTAACATCACTTAATGAAGGAAAAGCATGCCCATGCTTCTTGGACAACTGTAGAAAGGAGATTTCTCCTCCCTCTAGGACACTGCTGCTACCTGGGATCCCTCTTGACCTCGACCCCATTAGAACACGCTTCCAAGCCCCTTTGGAGACTCCAGTCCCTATTCCCACCCTGGCTGCATTCTCTTCAACTGTTCAACACCTATTGTTCATCTCCAGTGAGCAGAAACTTGGAGGCTGGGGCCTCAGAGAAAACTGGAACTTCTTAGATAAAATATTCATTTATCACTCCTAATAGTTAAGTCCAAATGTGGACTTGGTTCACCTGGACTTTTAGCAGAGACCCACCGCTGCTCTCTCAGGTGGTCCCAGGGCTGCCAAGAACAGGGAACATGGTCAGGGCAAGGCTGCAATTATCTGGGGTGGGTATTTGAATGATGAAAAAGTCCTAAGGCCTCCTCACGCCTTCCAGACAGAGTGCAGCTGGATCAGGTCCCACCCCCACCCCCACCAGTGTGTTAAATAAAGACATTTCCACAGAAAAAACAAACCAGGAGTCTGAGATACTTAATCTTGTAAACTTGATTAGATTAACAAATATCCACAAGATTAGTAAAATGTTTTACCTCTGCAAGGAAAAGTAATACATAGTTCAAGGCTGGCTAGGCTTCTTACGACACTGTCTCAAAAAATAAAACAAACAAAAAATGTTAAGTGAAATAAAGAAGTCCCAAAAGGGCAGTTGTTATGTGAATTCATTTAAACAAGGTCTGAGCAGCTCAGCTCTAGCGTGAGAACCGCTCTTGCACAGTGCTATAAGACCAAAGAGAGGAAGCTAGCTCCACCCACTTCCCACTCGAGCCTGTGAGTGATTTACCGGCAGAAGCATAGTTCTGGGGAGACCAAGTGGATCCCTGCAATGTGGGTCCAAAGGAGAGGCATATAACCTGATCAAGACAAAAACAACTTCACTCAAGATGGAGCAAACTTGGTTTATCGCAAGCTAATGTAACGACAGAGTTTGACACATTCCTGGTGCCAGGGTTTAGCTATAAAGCTCACATACTGCTCAGCTGGTTTTCTCTAATTATTGTTTTCCAGAAAAGCAGGCAGGAAACATTAACTAGAATGTGATTATCCTGGGGTGGTTTCAGTGGTGATAACTCAAGACAGTGACAGTCATGTCAAGTTGAACACCTAGAATAGTAATCAGACTTACGGAGACCGGAGTAGTCAGTGGAAAGGAAGTCAATGGAATGGCTAAGGAATGGAGAAATAGGAGTCGAGTTGCTGTATACTGGGTAGAGGTTTGAGGTTGTTTGTGTAGGCGGAGATTTCTCATTCATTTTCCAGCTGCTCAGACCCAAATTATCACACAGAAACTATATTAATTACAGCACTTCTTGGCCAATGATTTAGGCATAATTTTAGGTAGCTCTTACATCTTGAATTAACCCATTTCTATTAATCTATGTATCACCACAAGGCTGTGACTTACCAGGTAAGGTTCTGTCTGGTGTCTTTCTCCTTTGGCAGCTACATGGGGTCTCCTTGACTCCACCTACTCAATGTGTGTGTGTGTGTGTGTGTGTGTGTGTGTGTGTGTGTATGTATGTTCAGATTTCCCACCTGGCTTTGCTCTGCTAAGCTATTGGCCAAAACAGCTTTATTCATTAACCAATGATAATAAAACATATTCACAGCATACAGAGGGGAATCCCACATCATCTCCCCTTTTCTGTCTATATAAAAAGGAAGGTTTTAACTTCAACATATTAAAATTACATATATAAAACAGTTATCAAGCAAGAATTATAGTTACAATATTTAGTCCATTACCATTTGGCTACTTAAGGAAAATACTCTATCATCTATCCCATCTTTGTGAGTCTAAAGTTTTATATCTAATTTATCTTTTATTATAACTAAGGAAAACTGTAACTGTCTTCAACTCCACCAAAGACCCAGGAAGGATATAATATTACCTGAGTTAACAGGAAGTGCTTTGTAAACAGCCTTTAAAACTCTAGAATTGACAGAGACATCTCACTGCCTGGACAGTCACCCAAAGTTCTTCTGTAACATTGGGGCACCCATCTTCAGCCTACAGGCCCATTGTATTTGGCAGACTTTTCCATGAATCAGGAAATCTGAAAGACTGTTTTGCTACTATTGGTAGTTTGTCAGTCACTTTCCTCTGTATCCTGCAGAATGTCTGGCAGACTCTTAGGAAGCATGAACCCTGAAGGATGGTCTCACCTTTAGGAAAGTTCAACAGTCATTTTTCTGTGGGTCCTGCATGTCCAGTTCATACAGCAGACCATCAAACAGTCCAAGCAAGAGCAGTTTTTTGCCCAAATGACTCAGACTCCATAAGGAGACTCTTCGAAGGCTATCAATCTCTTGAAGTAGATTGGTGCTGCCAGGAGATGTGTCTCTTTGTAATGAAAAGTCTAAGTTCTTAAAACATTTTAAATGCCATGTTTTGTGGGTCTTTGAAAGACTTGAAAAATACCTATCCATCTGAAATATATATCTGTACATCTAGAAAACCTAACTATCATGACTACAAGTTTGACTATTATAAATGACTATGTATTAATCTGCAATTTTAAAGTATATATTACATTTTTAAGTGAGCTTAAACACATAATACCTTAAACAAGGGCAAAAATACATATATACAATATAACAAAATCAACCTTAAATTTGTATCAATAAACCAAAGTGCATACCAATGTAAAGTATTCATTTCTATATCATATCTTCATCCTTTTGTTTTAGAGATTGACTGTGACCATTAATCACTTATAATAAACCCCCTTTAAATAAAAATAAACATTTATAAACAGTCTTTTTTTGTAATTTATAAACATTTGGGCATTGTTCTCTCCAAACTGCTTCCTGCTGTTTGTTGGGTGAAGTATTTTTAGGGGTTAATGAAGACCTTTTGGGGGGATCTTGTTCCATCAAACCACATTAGCCTGGAAGAAATCCACAAGTTCTCATCTTCTGTGTAAACAAAAGCAGAACCTCTTTTTCAAAGCAACATATCCTTAGATTCAAATTCTGCAGTCAAGATACCTTTATGTTGGTTTAGCTCAGAATCAAATATTTCTCTGCAGTCAAAAAATTTAAAGAAAACACAATAATAAATATAGTCCAGACTCTGTGCATATTCCATTTTTACATGGCTTATTTTTCTTTATTCTTTTAATCTATGACTGTCTGTACTCTTTTATATTACCTTTACTGTCTCTTTAAAGACTTTGTTTTTTTTTCTCTCCCAAGCTTACGTACATTTATCCAACACTATGGCCCATTTAGAGGTCTTTTTCATCTGAATCTGTCTTTATTGCATAGCTGTAATCATTTTCTGACCAGGAATGCTTCTTAAAATGCTAAGCGGTGTGACCAGGCCTAAGGTTGCTTTGTCTTTTGTCTCCACCCAGTCAAGCATGACAGATGTATGTTCACCGCCAGCTCTGTGACACAGTGGGTCTATGTCTCCATAACGCAGTTTGTAGCACTCTGTTCACAAATCCCATTTAAATGGTTGATAACAGGACCTCCCAAAAGAGCAACAGCTGTTCATGCTGCCAGCAGCTGTTTGTGCCACCAGTATGAACCAGGAAACCTTCTCTTAAAGAAGCCGTGCAGCTGCTCATGCTGAGTCAGGAAACCTCTTATAGGAGCCACGCCTCAGTTCTCCACCTGCAAACAGCCTATTTGAAAATATGCTGCTACCAAGAAGCCGTGCTTAGCTCTATTGTTTTGTGTCTAGAATTCCTTCCCAAGTTCTCTCAGTTTTTATGTGAATGTAGTTGGTCCACATTGGGTGCCATTTGTAAGTGGAGACTGTTCATTTGTTTCCCATCCTCTCAGACCCAAATATCACACAAAAACTATATTAATTACAACACTGTTCAGCCAATGATTTAGGTATTTTTTAGTTATCTCTTATATCTTGAATTAATCCATTTCTATTCTAAATATCACCACAAAGCTGTGATTTACCGGGTAAGGTTCTGGCTGGCATCTTTCTCCTTCATCAGCTACATGAAGTCTCCTTGACTTCACCTACTCTCTCTATGTCTCTGTTCAGATTTCCCACCTGGTTTTGCTCTGCTAAACCACTGGCTGAAATAGCTTTATTCATTAACCAATGGTAATAAAACATTTTCACAGCATACAGAGGGAAATTCCACATCAGGTTTGGAGTGTTTTGGTTGGGTTTTTTGTTTGTTTGGGGGTTTTTTGGATTTGGGGATTTTTTATTTGTTTGTTTTTCTATATAGGGTTTCTCTATGTAACAGCCTTAGCTGCCCTGGAATGAGCTCTTGTAGACCAGGCTGCTTTTGTTTGGGGATATAGGGTCTTGTTATGTAGCTCCGGCTGGCCTCACCTGTGCTATGCTTGTCTTTGCCTTCCAAGTGCTGGGATTAAAGGTGTGTACCACCGAGCCTGGCAGTTTGGTTTTTTGAGACAGTTTCACTCTGTAGCTCAGCCTGACCTCAGATTCTCTGTTCTCCTGTCTCAGCCTTCTGAGATTACAGGCATGTGCCACCATGCCTAACTTAGAACTTTAGTTTTACATGAAGAAAAGAGCTCTGGAGAGGCTAGGACCGTACCAGTCAGTAATGCATCCCAACTGCTCTGGGTTCATCCCAGGGCTGCATGAACCAGGTGTGATGGTGGCATGCTCCTGCAAACACAGCAATCAGAGATAGTGGCAGGAGAAGTTTATGGTCATCCCTGGCTATATAGTGTGTTTAAGGCCAGACTGGGCTAGCTCAAAAAAAAAAAAAACAGAAAAGAAAAGAGAATTAACTGCAGAAGTAGATAGTGTCTGTGGCTTCACAACAGTGTAAATAGAGTTAATACTGTTTAACTGTACACTTAAAAGTGATTGAAACAGTGTCATGTCACACATATTCTCCACATAAAATACACACAGTAGAAATGGGGCAGTGGCCACCATGATGAGGACACAGAGCTTGCTGGCATGGTGCACTGGTTGTTCTTCCCTCCTTACCTTTCTCTTCCCCTGGCAGAGGTCATCACCCAAGCTCCTTTGCACTCTGACCTCTTGTATTCAGCCGTGAGGAGCCAGAAGAAGAGATGAGCAATGGTGAGCAAAGCAAACTCAGTATCCTGCTCTGTTGCTTTTGCCCATTGTCTGGTATAAATACTCCTACCCGGAGAGATTTCAAAAGACCGATTTACCTCTGGAGCTGGCAGGAACAGGCCCCCAAGGACCAGCATGAGCCAGTTCCAACTCAGTTGGCAGGAAGAGAAAGAAGTCTGGGAATCCTCACCTTCACTACTCCCACCCTCCACCCCTCTCTGCTTCCTCTCATCTATGTGCTGAAGAGTTACATCCTTCTAAGACTGCGACCCAACTCAGAAGGTCTTCCTTTACCTGGCTCTATCCTTCTGCTCTTCCCCCTCAGCCAGAACCGTCCAGAGCTCCTCAAGAAGGCCACTACCCAGGTGCCAAACATCCCTAGGTAGTTGCCTCTCCCTGCTTTCACCTTTCAGGGCTGCTGCCCCAAGATTCCTATGGGCTGTGCACTTCTGTCTCCCCATGTGGTACTGCCTCACACAAGAGGGGGGTTGGCTCCACAGGATGTACAGCAAGAAGTCCTTTCTGATACTGCAACGTGGAATGGGGAGCGGAGGGTGAGTCCTGTTCTACCTTGTGTCCTCATCCCTGCATCCCACTTTCATGTCCTGTGATGTTCCTTCTTGGGCAATATGGATCCCAGGACCTCATGTGTATCCAAACCATAGTTGCTGGATTGTGTGGAGTAGAGGCCATCAGCTACTTTTCTTCTGCTTGCTAAAGAGCATCCGTCGTTCCTGTGGATTTAGCTAATGCTCTTCCATGCCGCCTTTGAATCTTCAGCTGGTGTTCAGCCCAGAGAGTCCCTGCCTGTAGGAGGTGGCACAGAGCCCTCCCACAAAAATTACAGTCATCTTAGGAAAAATCGCAGTCCTTACCCAAACTGCTGGATTCAGAACTGGCATGGATAACTTACATACGTTTAGAGGATGAACCCAAGAACTACTAAATCCAAGCCAGTGAAAAAGAAATAAGAACAATTTGCGGCAATTGTATTTCAACTGAACACAAAGGCCAAATCGGTGAAGAGGCATTCTCTGTTACCAACTCCTCATGTTGTTCCACCAGTATTCTCAGAGGCTGGCGGACTCGAGTCTATGAAGATGATATTCCAGCCAGCTGACCCCATCACATGCTGAGGCAGGGGTGTGGACAGCTGCCACCGTGCCCTGTTAGACCAGCCTACCTGGACGGGTGAACTTGGACTAGTAGAGAGGGTGGAGTGGGAAGATTGAGCTAGGATGGGAATCTGGGATGGTACTGAAGTTGTCACAGGACTGAGATTAGGGCTCAGGAGCCTGGTGTAGAGGCTTAGGTCTTGTACAGGAGGATTGCAGCTTATTTGAGGCCAGCCTGGGCTACAGAGTGAGACCCAGTCTCAACAAAATGTTAAAAAGAAAGAAAAAGAAAATCAAATTAGATTTGATGTCAGGGATGTGGTTACAATTAGGGTTGGGATTATAGTGAGGTTAGAGAAAGTTTTGAAAATAGAAATAGTGTTGTTCTTTTTTAGGGTTTCCTTTGTCCCTTTTGTTCCCTGCCCCAGTGCTAAGCTAAACATAGGAGGCATAATAAAGCTGAGGTAAAAGGTGACAGACACTCAACACCTTAGACTTAAGAGTATCCTTACGGAGACCCTCTTCTCCAATTTTACTGGGACCTGAAGCTGTTAGTCAGGGTCCCTAACCTCAGTGAAGGGCCTGCACCTGACATCCATAACCAGGCTGTCCTCTCTGGACACCAGGCATGCACAAGGCCACAGCCAAACATGCAGGGAAAAAAACCCATAAACATAAAATAGAAATAGAAAAGAGAAATGAGCTGTAGATGGGAACAAGGGCTCTACTTCCATGCCTGGGAAGGGACTTGTTATTTATGTATTTGTATTTCTTAGGTGTATGTTGGGTGTGAGTGCACATGTGTACATGGATGTGCGGAGACCAGAGGTTGACTTTTCATGCCTTCTTTGATCGTTATTTATCTTTATTTGAGGCAGGGTAGAAACGTAATCTGATGGTGGCACTCAGAAGAGGAGCTTTGGGAAGTGGCAGGGGTCAGGAAAGGTCATTAGAGCAAAGCCCCGTGACTGATTGCACTCCAGGGGATTTTTACAAGACGAAATCACAATATGCGCTCTCTCTTTCTCTGCCTCGTGTGTGTGTGTGTGTGTGTGTGTGTGTGTGTGTGTGCTTGTGCACCACATGACACCAAATAGTGGCTGGATGTGAGGTGCCCCGCCCCATATGCTCATGGGTTTGAAGACCTGGCCCTCAGCTGCTGACACTATCTGAAAAGGTTGTAGAATCTTTTGGAGTTAGAGCCTTGCTGAGAAAATGGATCACTGAGGGTGGCTTTGGGTTTTCATAGCCCACCCAGCCCATTTCCTGCTCAATCTCTGCTTCCTGACAGTATGGCACAGTGTGAACCGCAGCCCCCAGCCCTGGCCACCATCTACCCCTGCTAGGATGGACTGCAGGACAGAAGAATGGGAGCTATTGATTTTATTTTGTTTTTATATTTCTTTCTTTATTGTGTGTGTACATGCACACAGGTACGCCGGGCACACATGAGGAGGCAGAGGAAAGCTTCATTGTTGTTGGTTCTCTCTGTCCCCCATATAGGTTCCAGGGACTGAACTCAGCCCATGAGAATTAGTGACAAGTGTCTTTATCTTCTGAGCTATCTAGTGGCTTTAATCCTTCCTTCCTTCTTTTCTTCCTTCCTTTCCTTCCTCTCTTCCTTCTTTCTTCCTTTTTTGTTTCAACATATAGCCCAGACTGGTCTAGAACTCTTAGTTCCCTGCCCCAAATTTCCTGTGTCCTGGAATAACAGGTGTGTGCTACCATGATTACTGAAGGAAGTACAGATGTGTGAGTATACTAAACACCAATAAAATATACATTTCAAATGAAGGAATTGTATGGTATCTGAGTTATACCTCAATAAAGCTGCCAAAATAAGTTATTAAAAGTTAAAAAAGAAGATATATGATAGCGTTCCATTTCTGGAGCAGGCTTAAAAATAAGACAAAACAGTATATTGTACAAGATGTATATTTGGCAACCAGTGGAGAAAACAGAGGGAGATAAATCAAGTTCTCAGCAGAGCAGCTGCCTGTAGGACAGAAAAGACAAAAATACGCTCACCAAATTAACACACATACACACACATATACCCACATGTATGCATGCCTTCAGGACACTCAGGGTTAGCCTGTTTAGAGTAAATGTTCTACCACCATTGAACTGCACCCTCAGCTCTCTTAGGACAAGCTCTCAGTAGTTCTTCAAGCTGACTTTGAACTCACTTTGTAGCCCAGGCAGGCCTTGAACTTGCAAACCTCAGGAGTACCTGGAATTATAGACCTATTTGTCACCAGGCCTAGCTAGAATTGTCCTATTCCTTAAGCAAGGAGAAGGGTCAATACTAATGTCAAAATGGCATCACAGGGTGGGGACATGACTGGCAAGTGTGAGCCCTGGTTCATCACCAACACACAGAGAAAGCTCTTGACACTGCTGCTGGCTGGGCAGCTGTTAGCACGCAGCTGTTTCTGCCTGAGAAATGCCCAAAGAATACTTTTTCACTCACACCTTCCTTTGGGTTTATGCATGACATGCATGACATAAATTTAGGCTTAGAGACTTCTGCTAAGTACAAGATTCTCCATGTTGGGAAGAAAGAAGAGGAAGTGGGCTGTGAACGTTGAGGGAGGCCTTCTCTCCGAAGTGTTCCAAAGAAAGTTGGCAGAACGAAACTATAAAAATACCGACTAGTGACCCAGTGGGGTGCTATAAATTGAAGCATTGAGACCCTCAAAAGAGTTAAGAATTGAAAACACTCTTTGATTATTTACCCGTTTTTGTCTGTCTTCCTCAGACACCCCAAGTTAGGTAGCACTGGTAGGATCAAGTGGCTTTTACCATTCATTTGTATCTGCCTTTTTGTCAAGAAAGGAAAAGAAGAAAGAAGGAAGGGAGGGGGAAGAAAGGAGTAAGGAAAGGAGCTGGGTTGGCTTTGGCTTGCATTTTTTTTTCTTTTTAAAAAACTTGTTTTTGTTAGGGGGCGTGTCACTATGTGGAGGTCAGAGGACAACTCTGTGGAGTTAGTTCCCTTCTTCCACCTCTACATGAGTTCCGGGAATCGGACTCAGGTCATCAGGCAGGGCAAGCTCCTTTACCCATTGAGCCACCTACCTGACCGGTCCTGACTGGCATTTTCAACATCTGACAAATAAGGCTTCTGCTGTCAGGAGCAAGGTACCCAGGGGTCCAGAGGGGGGCTGAGTAGATTCAAAAGGAACCATTGTAGAGTCCCAGCACTGTGCCAAGGACTACAAACTCCAGTGCTCCCTGCTCCCTTCTCCAGGAACATTTGCTTCCATTCTGCAGAATTCTCTGTTTAAAAATGAGATAACACCAGGCAGTAGTGGCGCAAGCCTTTAAACCCAGCTCAAGAGGCAGAGGCAGGAGCATCTCTGTGAGTTGGAGGCCAGCCTGGTCTACAAAGCAAGTTCCAGAACAGCCAGAGCTAAACAGAGAAACCCTGTCTCGAAAAGCCAAATAATAATGGTAATAATAATAATAATAATAATAACAGGATGAGATAGCTGAGGTAGAAGAGCCCTGAAAGCAAAAGCCTTCTCTGAGTACAAGTTGTTAGTGCCCTCTTTGTCTTTACCTGAAAGTGCCTTGCAGACCCGGGGTTGGCAAAGGCAATGTGATAACAGCTTGTCCAGGAACTTCCAGGGATCTTATGCCCAACTTGATATGCTAATGGCTGCAGAAAGAGGAGTGGGAGGGGGCCGGAAGAGGCAGCGTCCATCCTCACCCCTTCAGGGTGGTGACAGAGAAAGGAGTAATTCGCTGTCTCTCTCTAGTTGATAATGGATGCTCGGAGAGGAGAGATAGCCTCAGAGGAGGGGTAGCCCAGACTAGCTGAGTAGATATATCAGAATCACGGTGGGCAGCCTCTGACAGGCAGGACGCCAGCACTACTGAGAACATATGAATAACTCTATATGTCTATATAACTGTATATGCATAACTGTGACTAGCGAAAACAGACCTCAGAGCCAGCCCCTGGCCCACCATCTGCAAGGGCTGCTCTGTCCAACAGGGGAGCAGAACAGAATCAAGGTAACCCTCACTGACTCCAAGACAGAGTCTTCTGGAAAGCCAACTCAGAGCAGATGATGGCCCAGCTGTGGCTGTTGGTGGCAAATCACCTAGTTACCCACAATCCTTCAGGTGCCCTCCCCAGCTCTGCTAGACAATCAGGGCGTGCTGGATCTTAATTTAACTCTCCCTGGAGTGATCACATGGAAGAAAAACCCAGCCCGAACTCAGCCTCCATTTCTCCTACCACACACTTCCCACCTGGATCCCTTCTGTGACCTCAGAAGGTTCAGGCGTTTCTCCCTGTCATAAGGCAAGCCGCCATTTCTCCCCCCCAGTAGGCTCTACATGGATGTCCTCTAACCCAGTCTGGTTCTGACACTGTCTGCTTGGAGATCGTGTCAGATCCCACCAGTTGAGGACTCGGTCACCCCAACCACCCCTCCCCCATTTCAGATGCCAATATTCCCCAAGATATATTTTTAAAAAACTTTTAAAACTTTCATTGCTTTTTTTATTTTCTGAGATTATAATATAATCACATTTCCCCACTCCCTTTCCTCCCTCCAAACCTTCCCATGCCCTCCTCCATAACCTATCTTTTCATTGTTTGTTGTTATACACACATATATGTATATTTTTATTTTATATGTGTGTTTTGCCTGCATGTATTTATGTACAGCATGCATGTGCCTGATACTCATGGAAGCCAGAAGAGTATATTATTTTGCCTGGAATTACAGATGATTGTAAGCTCCATATGGGTGCAAGGAGCTAACCCCAGGTACCCTGCAAAAGCAGCGAGTGTTCTCTCCTGAGCCTTCTCTCCATTCCCACTCCCCAGGTCATTTAATTTGTGCTTCTAACCAGATGGCTTTAAGTTAGGAGCTGTAGTTTGGATCTGAAATGTCCCTCAAAAGTTTGGTCCTGTTGTGCTGTTAGAACACAAGGTGGTAAAACTTGAAGAAAGGAGACCTAGGGGTCTGGAGAGATGGCTCAGCGGTTAAGAGCACTGCCTGCTCTTCCAAAGGTCCGGAGTTCAATTCCCAGCATCCACATGGTGGCTCACAACCATCTGTAATGAGATCTGGTGCCCTCTTCTGGCCTGTAGGCATTCATGCAGACAGAATATTGAGAATACTGTACACATAATAAATAAAATAAAAATCTTAAAAAAGAAAAGAAAAAGAAATGAAACCTACTGGGAGATTTAAGGTCATGGAGGAGGCATCTCTGAAGGAGGTATTTGCACCCTACTCTCTTCTTGAATTTTTATCTCACCATGAAGTGTCCCAAAGCATCAGGGCCATCTAACTGGTCATGGGCGGAAACCTCCAAGACTATGAACCAAAGTAAACCTTCTGTCTATATAGAGAGGTTTATCTGCTTATATCTGCTACAGTAACAGAAAGCTAACGCATCAGGATTCCTACAGCCCACACTCCAGGGGTGTTTGAGAGGGTCATGAAACTCATGCAAACCCTTACAGTTCATTAGAGACCTCTTTTCACAGGAGACCAGTGAACAGATAGACAGGGTGAGGTGTGGGGGAGGGAGTGAAGCCTGGAACTCCATGGCTCTCCAGGCACACCACCTTTTAGGACTACTCTTGTTGAGCTATCCAGAGACTCTCCAAACACTAGTCTTTTGGGGATGCTATGGAGTTTTCATCATCTACTCTAATTGCTTACAGACTGAGCTGGAAAACCTAGCAGTCTCTCTACAGCATTCCTCCCTCCCTCTAGAACAAGGTGTTAGTAAACCATTATCAGACACGGTTCATCAGAGTTATGAACCAGAAACTGTGGATGAAAACCAACATCTATGTATCTATCTATACATATATACATACATACATACATATATGACCCAGGGTCATAGGGCAAGAGTAAAATGAAGTCCCGGGTCCATTTGCATCTGGTTTACATACAATTAGCATACTCCTGCATAGACTTTGAGACTTCATTTCTATTTATTACTCACTTACCCTCAAATCCTGGGACACTGCACATCCCGGGGAAAGAAGGTTTTGTCTCCAGTTCTTGATGTACCTGAGAAGCCTTTTAGTGATCGCTGAACACAAATCTCACTTGCACCAGGCAAACACAGCCTCATTTGGCTGTCATTATCTCCCTTCCAACTGCACGTACTGCTTCCAAGATGTGTGCAGAGCTCCTCCGTGGATTTCTCTCACACCTACTCACTAAACCTCCTTCACTTTTCCTTAACACTTTAACTGGAGTGGAAGTGAGGACTGGGCCTGGAGTAGGCTTCTCAGTGTTCCAACACTGGGAGACAGGGATGGATGGATAGATGGATGGATGGATGGATGGATGGATGGATGGATGGCACTTCCTTGTTCCCCTTCCCATGCCAGGGTCTGGCATAAACATGGAATGAGCCCCCAACCCCCATCTGAGGACTTCATGGCACTGGAAAAAGTCCCTCATTGGTTTGTTAAGCTGCCGTCATCTTAACCATAGGCCCTGGGTTGAGCTGAAAAATTCTAGAAAAGAATCTACCTTATCAAATTACACATTCGCCTGGATTGCCTCCTCCATCCTCCAGACCTCAAAGAGCTGCCAAAAGTTGACACTGGGGCCTTTCGGGAGGGAGGCTTCCAAGAGAATTATCAGGGCTCCTAAAATGAATGAATGCAGACTTCTCTGAGAGAAAGTACAGTTGTCCAGGCTGCTGTGGGAGTGTGCATAGCTACTACAACTGTAAAGGTACGTACTCTGCAAGCTCAGGAACTAATGACGGAATCAGACATAGCCCAGCTAACAGACTCCACAGAGTGCTGGCCTCTTCAACAGACCCTGAACCCATGTAAAAACAGAAAGCGGAAAAGAGTATTGCAAGCTAGAACCTCAGACCTCTTCCTTCAAATGTGGGGCGGAGGCACAGGGCATGGAAGTGCTGCTGAAGTCCCCAGGGAGAAAGCACAACCAAAGTGAAAGACTATTTTCTGCCCTCTAGAAACCTCCAGCTAATAAGACATGCCAAAGATCTAATACAAATTCTATTTCTCTCTCCCTCCTTCCCCAGTTAGATGGTGATGAGCTTTGGGTGGCTCTGGATATAACTCAGCTTCCAGAGGTTGTGTGAGCGTTCCTTATCCCAAATGCTCCAGCACCCTAGGATCTGAAATGACAGTCCCTCCCCATTCTAAAGCTTGGCTTGAAGACAAACATGGCAGGTGTTCTAAACGCATCTGTCTGTAATAAACAACTTCGGCAGAAAACAGTAATATCGGTGGAAAACATGGCTGGAGCAGTTAAGAGCACTGGCTGCTCTTGCAGAGAACCAGGGTTCAGTTCCCAGCACCCAGTAATAGCTCACAACTGTCCATAACTCTAGTTCCAGGGAATATAATGCTTCATGAGACATGCCCAAGGCGCAAATGTATACATGCAGGAAAAACACCCATACACGTAAAATAAATCCAAAATGAATATTTAAAACTGTGGGGATACAAACCTGTCTCAGCCACTTGCACAGGAGCACAGGTGGGAGTCGGAATTATGTCCTCAGCTCCCAGGAGCACTGCACAAAGCCCCTGAACTTCTTGCTGCTGGCTCCCTGGGAGGGCAGCACAGGCGCTGCGGGAGCTCTCAGAATGAACCAGGTGCCCCACTGAGTGGACCTTTGTTCTCTCCCTGACTTGCTTATCCTGTTCAAAGCGGGTCCTTTCACTAGACGTAGCGCAGGTCGCTTGGATCCCCAACTGAGAAAGAAAAGCTGTCAACGTCAGGTAGGTCTGGTGTAGTCAACCTCCTGGGACCCCACTACAGTCACTAACTTAGACAATGCAACTTATTTCTCTATTATTAGACTGTCCAACATAACAAAGATTATCTAGTACAAAATTATCTTAGCAATCGTTTTGTTTAAAACACACTCATAGGGACTGGAGAGACGGCTCCGAAGATAAGAGCACTTACTGATCTTCCAAAGGACCCCACAGTCACACCATCTGCTTAAAATGGTTCACAAACACCTATGACTCTAGCGTTAGGGGACCCAATATGCTGGCTCTGTGGACACATATACACACACTCTGACATAAACATGAATAATAATGAGCAGAAGCTGCTGGGTTCTCCAGCAGATAGGGCTGAGGTAGAGCCGGTCTCCCTGGGGTTGAGAAGGATGGTGAGTGTTGAACAACCCAGACCCACCCCCTTCCAGCCACCAGGGAGAAACAGACACTGAGCCAGAAGTCTGTGGAAGCTGGATCTCACTTTATTGCATCAGGGCAGGAACTTATATAGGGCTGAGGTAGTGGGCAAGAGTCTTGGGGGGTGAAGTGGAGTAAGGAATAAGGGTCAATAATATCCTGCCACATCAGCAATGGCTGGGCAGAGGCGGGCCTAGGTCAGGCTCATGCCCGGGTCTCATGAGGTCCAACAAGAAACAGGGTTCAGTGTTTAAGAGCAACTGTTGCTCTTGCTGAGGACCTTGCTGAGGTTTGGGTCCCAGCACCCACGTGGAGGCTCACGGCCATCTGTGACTTCAGTCCCAGGAGATCTGAAACCTTTTTGATTTGTGTAGGCACCAGGCATGCATGCAATGCACATACACTTATATAGGCAAAACACACACATAAAATAATAAAATAATATAACCATTTACATGGGCTAGCAAGATTGCTTAGTGGAGAAAAGTGCTTGCCATGCAAGCTGGACCATCTGGATTCAGACCCTGCAAACTACTATGGAAGGAGAGAATCAATTCCCAGAAGTTGTTCTCTAACTTACACACACACACACACCCAGTAAAAACATATATAAATAAGATTTTTAAATAAGTAAATAAAACACACGGACATATATCCCTTTGGATCTGGGTAAAGGGCCAGCAGAGCCTTCACCTGTAGGCATCTGGGATTTGCTTAATCACCTTGTAAGCAAGCTGATGCTCTCCCCCAAAGCAGCACCCCAGGCTCACTTGTGGACTGGGTTCAATGAGAACATAGTGGCCAGAGCAAATCTAGAGGCTTCAGGGTTGGTTTAACCAATGTAGCACAAAGATGCCATGATCTTGCAATGGGAGCAAAGCCAGGGAGCCTGCAAAGTTGCAGGTCATGTTAGTGGCCACAGTGGAGAAGTCCCTTTCTGACTTTGGTGTCTGTAGGAGTCTTGCTGTGATGGGTTATATGCAAAATGCAGAGACTACATCAGTCAGATCACTGCACCTGTTGGTTCTGTCATCCCTACCCACCTGGTGATGGGTTTGACAGATGCACAAATTAGGTCACCATAATACACTATGGAAATAAAATGGTGTAGACCAAGCTCTTGATTGGTGCTGAGTCATATAATCCATACATCTGCTACACAAACACACTTGCAGTCTCTTTTAGAACAGCCAGAATTCAAAGCGTCAATCTCCTGTCTCTCTTTTCAAGCATCCCCACTTCCAGCAAGCCCCTTTGAGACTGAGCAATAAAATCAGACCCTAGTCAGGCTCTCCCCCAGTCTAAGAGAGCTCGTACACACCGAGAGCACGAGAGCCACATCTGCCTGGCTCCCTGCAAACCTGGAATGGCATCTCCTGCGCAACTGCACAGGGGTGCAAAATAACCTGAGGGGTAAGAGCAGAATATGTCCACATGTCGGAGCAATCAGTGCCCCTTACCTCCCTACCCAAGTGATGTAGGAAGGGATGTAACTAACCACTGCCAATCATAGCTGTCTCTGGGACTGATTTTAATAGTGAGTTAGACTTGCTCTCCTTCACTGGAGCTGTCAAAGGGGTGTGGGGTGGGAGTCGGGGGTACATATGCCTATATCCCAATAGTGCAAGCAGGAGTGAGCAGGGCCAAGTGGAAAGAGACACCCTGACACCCTGAGGCCTTTTTTGAGCAGCTGGATCTAGCTGAAGCTGAAGTGACAGCAGCTGCATTATATAAGCAAATTGAATTTCTATTTACAAAACCTTTTTTTTTCTGTCAAACCCAGAAGTTCTAATAATATGATAGCATGTATTCATGAGGTCAGTTTCCTGTTTCTTCAAGGCATCCACACAGGCAGTGAGAAACACTCTCTGGCTTACGAAGGGGAGGTGACATGCCATTGCACCTGCAGGTGCCCTCACGAGGCAGCTAAGACAATCGCAATAGGGCCAGGTTGTCACAGGACAGCACTCCACCCACAGACGGTTATTGCAGCTCTAGAGCCACGTCTTCAAAAGCTGTTAAAGTTTGAACATGAAGTGTCCTCCACAGGCTCATGGTTTGAGTCTTGGCCCCCAAGTAGCGGTGCTACTTTATAAGACTGTAGAAAACCTGAGGTGGACCCTAGCTGGAGTCTAGGTCGCTGGGGATGGGTCCTTGGGAGCTTGCTCTTCCTCCCTTCCTCCTATACTCACTCACTCCCTGTCTCTCCCTCCATCCCTCCCCCCTTTCCTTTCTGTCATGATATGAATGGTTTCTGACACATGCCCGCACACCATGATGTACCCCCTCACTCCAGGCTCAGAGACACGGAGTCAGACCACCAATCACAAGGTGAACCCTCTCAAACCATGAGCCAAAATAAATCTGTTTTCCCTTTAAGTTGTTCGTGTCTGGCATTCTATCACAGCAACAAGAAGCAACACACACAAATGTGTGCCTGGACAAAACACACCCAAACGTCTCTCATTATCTCTCAGGCCACCCATAGAGATCTTGGCTGACCAGGTTAAACAGTCGGGATGAAGAAGAGCCATTTTTAGGAAAGGTCCTATCTATTCTGTTGGGGTTGTTAGAGCCCCACGCCATTGGTCACAATTGCAGTCAGGGTGGCAGTGTCTCTTTCTTACTGATCTAGGTATCCTGATGCACTTTGTCTCCTTGATCTGATTTCTCGACTTGAAGGATCCAAAGGTCCTCAGCTCACAAGGACTGACCAGGCCTTGGCAAACTCATTTCACCAAAATTCCAAAGAAGTTGCTTGATGAAACTGAATAACTAGTTATATGTTTAGAATGAGAAAGATGATGTTTTTTGTATTTAATTGACGTAAAGATTGGACTTTAGACAGTCTGAACATTATCTTTTTCGTAAGAAAACCTACGGAAACTTAATTAAGGTAAATTGGATAAATAGAGAAGAGACAAATGGTCCCGGACAGACATGTGGCTTGTTTTCATGGAACTAGAATGGCCCGATGACTCATGTTCAGACGTGAAATGGTTGATTCAGGAGGTCAGAGCACCTCCTCCGGCAGTCAGCCGCAGGCTTCAGGAATTCTTAATCAAATTGGCATAGTGGCATACACCTATGATTCCAGCCTTCAAGTATGGGCCAGAGGATTGAGAGTTTGAGGACAGCTGGGCTATGTCATGAGACTCTGAATAAATAAATGCCTATAATCCCAGCACTTCGGAGCTGAATGCAGGAAAATCATAAGGTCAAGGTCATCCTCAGCTACATACTGAGCTTGAGGTCAGTTTGGACTACAAGAGACTTTGTTCTAGAAATGAAAAGAAAAATTATAGAAAGAAATCCTTACATACTTGCGCAACAGGTACTTCCCATCTCCTCATGGCTGTATTCAAAGTGCTTTCATCATTCAGGTTGATTTCAACAAAAGACTCAGAAGACAGCCACCAAGAATGAGAACTATCTAGAAGCTGTGAGCCGAACCCCTGTGAAGAAGCTCCGTCAGCATGAAGAGAATGAGGCTATAGAGAGGAGTGAACAGACCAGCTGGATATTGTTAGTCATTTACCCAACTTCTGTTCCTGACCTGACCAGATAAAACTCAAGAGAACAAATCACTAACCTCCAGCCTCCATGCATCCTAAAGTCCAGAATGGAACTCGGAGAGTATCTGAAACCCATAGAAGAGGTTGCATCCTGCCTTCCCAGAACCCACCTGCCTGGAGCTCCCACCATTAGTTAGCCTGGCATTCTATCACAGCAACAAGAAGTAACACACACAAAAGTGTGTCTGGACAACACCCCAACATCTCTAATTATCTCTCAGGCCACCAATAGAGATCTTTGTTGACCAAGTTAAACAGTCAGGATGAAGAAGAACCATTTTTAGGAAAGGTCATATTGTGGTTGTTAGAGCCTCACACCATCAGTCACAATAGCAGTCAGGGTACATAGGAAGGTAGGTAGGTAGATAGATGATAGATAGATAGATAGATAGATAGATAGATAGATAGATAGATAGATAGATAGATAGATAGGTAGATAGATAATAGATAGATAGATGATAAATAGATAGATAGATAGATAGACAGATAGACAGATAGACAGATAGACAGATAGACAGACAGATGGAATCCACCTGCCTGGAGCTCTCACCTATGTCATTGGTTAACCTATTGGTTTATGACTTTGTTCCATGCCCTGGAAAGTTCACGTAATCCCTTTGCAGTGGAAGTCATCATTCAGGGGTAATTTGAATCCATGTTCCTAGGCCATGATCCCTCATATTAGACTCAGAATAAACTATTTCCTTATTTCCCTTAAAGAAGAGCTGTTGCTTTACACCAACAAACCCGTCTATAGTGGATGTTGCTCATTAGCCACCCAACAGCCATTTCTTCTCCTTCCTTCTTGACAAAATGCTGGTTTAGTCCAAGGGTTGCCATGTTCCCCAATGTCAGTAAACCATGTGTCTCTTGGGACATCAGCCTTACTTTCCTCCTGTGAACCACCAGCTGTGATGTTCCATGTGGCTGGACTTGGATGGCCATCTTGCTTGAGCCATCACAGAGGAGGAGCTAGCTGAGAAACAGCCTCAGGCTCTGCATAGCCTTGTGTCATCCTCCTGTCTCAGTGCTTCAGTGCCACAACAGGGGCTCTCTCCACTGCTCAAGTGACTTGAGCTCTGTTTTTGTCACTTGTGGCTGCCGGCTACCTGGCTGACATCCTCCATCTGAGGACATTTGAAGAGACAAGCATGCTTGGTTAGCTGTCCTGGGGCAGAATATAAGGCGCTCCTCTTCTTTAACAGAGTTATTCTGCTGGGCTCTAAATGTAGGGAGGGGCCAGGGATCCCAGCAATGAAGGAACTAGCTTATAAATTTATTTGTTCTTGTTCAAAAAGCCAGAAGAAAGGGCAAAGGAAGAAAGATTAGAGCAGGGATGGGAAGTGGTTATGAGTGCCCTGTAAGACAGCGTACTCCAGGACATGGGAAGGTAGCAGGTTAGGATGAGAGAGAGGAGAGAGAGAGACAAAGAGAGAGAGAGAGAGAGAGAGAGAGAGAGAGAGAGAGAGAGAATATTATTCTAGAGCTAACAAGATGGCTCAGCTTGCTGCCACAGCTAATGAGCTGAATTTCATTCCCAGGGCTCACATGGTGGGAACAAAGAATGGATTCCTCAAATTGTACCCCAACACATATGTATGTACACACCTACACACATACATATATGCACATATATAAATGTATGTACACACATACATGTATGTGCACACAAAGCACACAAATAAACAAATGTAAAAGAAAAAAATCTTAAGTATAATTATTATAAAGCCAGTCCCGAGAACACCCAGAATCCCCCTCCACTCCATTAAATCTTTTCCAATTAAAACTACTACAACTGGGGCTAGAGAAGTAGCTCAATAGAGGCTCTAGGTTTGATTTCAGCACCCACATGGCAGCTCACAACCATCTGTAACTCCATTCCCCAGGCTTCTGACACCCTCTTTGGGCTTCTACAGATACTAAGCAGGCACATGGTACACAGACATACGTGTAGGTAAATAACCACACACATAAAATAAAATAAATAAATACAAATGTTACAACCTTTCTTCAAAATGAAAAATAATAAGATACAAGTGCTCCCCCCAAAATATCTCTAAAGTACTTCAATAACTAAAACAAGAATAAAGCAGAGGAACAGATGGGGGTAAAAGAGCTGATACAATTCTTTCAAATGTATAGAAGCCAATTTTAGAAAGAAACTTGGATTTTTATCTCTCAGATGCATTAAAGGAAAGACTTTGCCTAACATTCGGATTGATTCTTCCCCACATTCTGCTGTTATATTTTTGCCTAGTGAAGAGAAGATATGCTTTCTTGTCTTTGAAGAGAGGTGGCCACGAACTACCTGATGTGAGCCCGCAGAGAGGACATCAGGTGCCCAGGGTAGGACTCCTGCCCTAACTGTCTTCTCTCTGCTCCCTGTCTCCTCCCTGTAGGTCATAGGTCACTGCACAGCACTCCTGCTAGAGAAAGTTTCGTGATGATTGACACTCAACAGGCAATGTCATTGGTTCACACGGGCGTCAGGCAGCACAGCCCATCAAAGCTGAGATGGCATGGTGACAGAAGCTGCTCATAGCTATGGCATGAGAAGCAAGAGGAAGCTGGTTATTCCTCAGGAAGTCAGGGAACAGAAAGCTTGGACCAGAAACAGGTCCAGGCTGTAGCTCCCAAGGCCAGCTCCTCAGTAGTCTACCTCCTCCATTTCCTAAAGATGCTATACCCTCCCCCAAAAGCATCACACATAAGCTGGTGGAAGCCACTTCACCTCTACATCGGAAGAATAATACATAAACAGAACAAGTGGATTCCAGAGCCATGTCTGATACAGCCTCCTGCCCATGACCTCTTACCCTCAAGAGAAATGGGTTTAGCTGAGGAAGGGGGTGGGGGTCCTCAAAGGGAGCAAGTGTTTTTACTCTTCCTTCCCCAGGAAAAGGCTGTTGGCAGAGGTAGACACTACAGATGAAGTTGTCCTGGAAATAGCCACAAGCTAGTGTGGATGAGTCCACATTTTAGACGCCAACAATCTGACAGCAGGTGACTGCCTACAACCCTAACCCTACTACATAGCCAGCTCTCAAGGGCCCACCTGGCCCTGGACCGGGTCCACCAATGGCCTCATCCACATTCTGAGGCCACCAGAACTTAGCTTGTCTGGGCTTTTACTCCCCATTCCCTTTTTTAGTTTTTTTTTTTTTAAGGTTAGCGGTTTCTTGTTTTATTTAAGTATATGTTCTTGTATAAATTTTTCTCCTAGTTGAAACATTCCTTCCTGGAGGAAATAGGGACACTCATACATCCCAAAAAGTCAAGGAAGAATTTTAGTATGTTGTCTAGCGATCATTCTTGTGAATGATTCTTTCTTCATTGGTGAAGAAAGTAGTTTCTTTTTTCCCTTGTCCAAAGAGTCTGCCTGAGGCTAAAGTAAAAAGTTTTGAATTAATTCCATTGGTAGAGGAAATCTCAAAGCAGCCTAGTGTAGACTCTGTCATGTGACTATTCGTGGTAACTCTAATGAAGATTTATAATGAAAAGGAGCAAGCTGAACAGGGTAGATTACCTAATATAAATTTTAAGGAGAAAAGGAGCACCAGGAAGTGGAGTAGAGATAAATCCTATGTTCAAGGAGATAAACAGATTAAGAAATGGAATACAGGGAGTGGTGACCTCAGGACAAGATCCTACCCAGCTAAATTTCCAACTTGTGAACAGGAACCACCAGCCCAGGGATGATGCCACCCACAAGGGGCTGGGCCCTCTCCCATTGATCACTAATTGAGAAAATACCTTACAACTGGATCTCATGGAGGCATTTCCTCATCTGAGGCTCCGTCCTCTCTGATGACTCTAGCTTGTGTCAAGCTGATGCCCAAAACCAGCCTGCACACAAACTATAGCATGGGAGGTGGAGATGTTCCATCACTTGACTGGAGTCACATGGGAACCTACATCTATCAATTCTGAAACCTACACAAGTAGGTGTGCACATTTTGTCATTCTGTAAAAATAATAGTTCAGGGTGAGGGAGATGGCTCAGTGGGTAAGGGCACCTGCTGAGTAAGCATGAGGACTTGAGTTCGAATCCCAAAAACTAGTATCCTAATTTGTTTTCTATTGCTTTAATAAAAGGATTAGAGGAAGAAGACGTTTATTCATTTGACTTACCCTTCCACATCATGATCCACCATTGAGGGAAGCCTAGGTAGGACCAGACTAGAACCTGGAAGCAGCAACTAAAGCAGATACCATGGGGGAGTGCTGCTTCCTGGCTTGCCCAGCTTCCTTTCCTTTTACAGCTCAGGACCACCTGCCCAGAGATGGGAGTGCCCACAATAGACTGGGCTCTCCTATATCAATTAGCAATTAAGAAAATGCCCCTTCAAGCCAGGCGATGGTGGCACACACCTTTAATCCCAGCACTTGGGAGGCAGAGGCAGGCGGATCTCTGTGAGTTCGAGGTCAGCCTGGTCTACAAGAGCTAGTTCCAGGACAGGAACCAAAACTACAGAGAAACCCTGTCTCGAAAAATAAAAAACAAAACAAACAAAAAAATGTCCCTTCAGAGATGTCCATAGGCCAATCCGATGGAGGCAAATCCTCAATTAACTGAGAATCCCTCTTTCCAGATGTGTCAAGTTGGTAACTAAAGCTAAATGGGACACTGTGTTTTTAGAAAGCTGGATGTGGCAGACTACAGAGGTGGCTCTGTAGACCTCTTTCAGAGGGCTCAACCTTGGTCCCCAGTATCCATGTCAGGTGGGCCATAATAATGTTATTCTAGATCCAAGGGCTCCAACGCCCTCTTTTGACCTCGGCAGGCACCCACACGCATGACATATATCCATACAAACACACATAAATATACATAAATAAGTAAAAATAAATCTCAAAAAGTTCAAGCACAATTATAAATGTATATAATGCAGTGTTGAGGGCAGAGACAGGCAGATTTGAGACTCTCACCAGCCAGCCAGCCTAGACAGAACAAAGAGCCTCAGGTTCAGGGAGAGACCCTGTCTCAAGGGTAAGGCAGTAAGCAATAGGGCAAGACACCTCATGCCCTCCTTTTGTCTTGACATGATGCGTACGTCTGCACACAGAATACAAACAGAAGCACACATACATGCTCATTATGTAAGGAAAACTTTGAGCTACATTGAAATACCCTTTATCTCTCACAATGACAGAATTCTAAACACTGATCGTGCAGCCTCTTGGTAAAGCATGGGAAGCAGCACTCAGAGTTTGCTGGTTGGCATTACAAATAAGCACGGCAGTTATAGAGGGCAATTTCCCAAATCAATCAAATTTGAAACTATGCATTCTTCTGACTTAGCAATTACATTTCTGGAATCTATGCAACAGGAATCGTGTTCACATGCAACCTAATTTACGTACAAGGTTTGCCGTTGCGACACAGCAAAATTCTGGAAACAGCCTGAAGGCCCAGCAGTACTGCTCATTGCATTCCTGTTACTGTGACAGAACACCCTGACAAAAGCAAACTCAGGGAGGAAAGGGTTCTTTCTGGCACATAGAATCCATCATGGGAATATCAAGGACCGACTTAGTGTATTTTGGGATTATGCTTTGTTAGAATGTCTAGCTTTTAAAAAAGAAGGTCCATCTGAGGTTCCCTTCAAGATGGCTCCCTCCAGGGTATTTCCCTGAAGGGCTCCCAGCCTGGACTGACTGCAGGTACCTCCGAGCCTGGAAGCAGCCCAAGGAGAAGGTGAAGGACCAGGCACGTGGCTCCCCAGGGAGCTGCTTCCATTTTTCTCAGCAGGTGTTTCCTTGGGTTTTATAAAAATCCTGTCTGCAGCTGTCAAGCTCGGGTTGACCAAGGGAAGCTGTCACTCCCTGGGGCTTTGCCTTTGATGCTTGCAAAGGATGCTCCTTGGGGACTTTCTGGGGAACTCTCTAGGGCATATCATCACTGTTCTGCTTTCTAAATGGAGAACTGGATGTTTCCGGTTACCCCTTCCTCCTGTTACTGCAAACAGGCTCAGGGCTCAGTTCCGTCTGAGGCTTGATCAGTTCCCTCATTGCAAAGTCTGGGTCATACTTATCTTTCCAAAGGGCAAGCCATCCCCAGTCCTCTTACTTTGTCTACTCATGACCCTGTGGAACCCTGCTTCCTGCCCCAAGTCCAAGGTATAACCAAGCCTCCATCTCTGCCATAACTCCTGCTAGCCTCCGTTAGAAGGAAACACCAAAATCTTAAGACTCATTTCCAAGGGTAAAACTCTCCTTCCCAGCACCACAGCTCAGAGGAGGATGTTGAAATACTCTACGAACCAGAAGGAATACCCGTGCCCACCAGACATAAGCCAATGGCTGCCAACCAACGACTAATGTCCCTCTATGAGAGGAACCTAATTTGACTTCTCTTCTCGTTCAAAGCTGTCTCCAGCAGGGACTGTGCCTTCATTAATATGTGTAGTCTGGAGCCCGGGGCTGCCTGCCAAGCTCCAGCTAATTGGAAATTGACAGTCTCTGCCTAAGGGGAGACAGGTTTCTGCCCGTAGACTCTGGGCTGCAGATCCCACACAGGTTGGCCTTGATTAGCCAAAGGAGGAGTCAGGCATTCTGTTGCTATGACAAGATACCTGAGAATTGGCTTAAAAAGAAGAAAAGCCTTTGCGGCTCACGGTTTCAGGGTTTAGTCCAGGGTCACCAGAGTCTGGTTTCTGGGTACTGAGTGAGGCAGAACATCCTGGCAGAAGGATTTGTAATGGAGCAGAGAGCAGCTTAGCTCATGGCAGAGAAGAAGCAGAAAGACCAAAAAAGGTAAAAGATATGTATTTCTAAGGCGACCTCAGTGACCCATTTCCTTCAACTAGTTCCCACCTCCTACTTTCTAACATCTCTGAATTATGCCTCCATATTATGACTCCGTAAAGGGATTGATTGATTAGGTCAGAATCTTCACTATTTAATGGTTTCCCCAAAACCTATCAGTCAGCAACCAAGCCCCCACCCTGTAGGAGGCATTCAACACAACAGAGAGCAATCCCACTGCAGCCTGTGGGCCACTATGAGAAAGTCTGGACAGTTAAGAGGAACATTTTTATTTTTAACATTTTATTTAATGGGGGGGGGGGTGTCATACACTCACACAGAGGTCAGAAGACAGCTTGTGGGAGTCATTTCTCTCCTTCCACCATGTGGATCCCAGAGATCAAACTCAAGTCATCAGTCTTAGTGGCAAGAACCTTTACTCACTGAGCCATCGTGTCAGCCCAACACTAAGTTCTTAACCAGGAGGCTGGAGTTGTGACTCAGTCAGTAGAGTAGCTGCTGAGCAAGCATAAGGACCTCAGTTCAAATCCCCAGTACCCATATGAAAGCTGGGCACAGTGGCACAAATCTAAACCTCTATCTCCAAAAAATTGTTTACATCATGATTCATGACAGTAGCAAAACCAGAGTTATGATGAAGCAACAAAAATAATTTTATGATTGGGGGTCACCACAACATGAGGAACTGTATTAAGGGGTCACTGCTTTAGGAAGGTTGAGAACCATTGGCCTAGTCAGTGGGAAAGACCAAGGGTACCTGCTGACCGACCCACAATCCATGGTCAAGGAACAAGTCAAACTCCAGCTGCAGCACCACTCCCAAGGCCTTGCTCTCTTTCCCACCCCTAACCAGCTCTCTCCTGTAGCAAGCTTCCTTGCTAGACTATCTTTAGATCACCAACACCCAAATAATAACTTAGAGATTTATTAAGTATGAAAGCTTAACCTTAGCTTATGTTTTTTTCCACTAGCTCTTACATACTAAATTAACCGTATTTTTATTACCACAGGGCTCTTACCACTCTCCCATAATGCCTGTCTGACTCATTCTGCATCTCAATGGTGTCCCCTGCAGGCGTCAATTATCCTCATCCTCTCTCTGCCTGAAGTCCTGCCTATCTCTCCTATTGGCTGCTCAGCTTTTTATTATATCTATCACAACAAGCCTCTTCACAGTGTACAAATATCCCACAACATTTCCCCCCTTTGTCTAAATAAAAAATGAGAGGTTTTTAACTCTAACATAGTAACATATACAATAAGAACAATTATCAGGTAAGAATTATATTTACAATGTACAGTCCATTTGCATTTGGGAAATTCAGAAAAAAATTCCATTATCTATTGTATATTATATAAGTCCAAAGTTTTGTGCCTAATTCACTTTCTATCCTAACTTGCATTACCAACCCAAAACTATCCTTTTAGACCTCAAAATATTTTCTTAGATAAACAGTTTAAGTTTTTATGTTCCCAACCTTATATACTTTTCATCTCTTTTGTAAGTTTCTTTTCTGAATCTAGTAACAAGGAAAACTATAACTATAACTATCTAGTCTTCAACCACATCAAAGACCTGAAAAGGATATATTATCTGAGTAAACAGCAAGCAACTTCCAAAACTATATAAATGACAGACAGAGCTGACTGCCTGGACAGTCACCCAAGGTTACTCTGCAACATTGAGGCATCCATCTTTGGCTTGGCCTATAGGCCTAAAGTATCTGACAGACTTTTCTGTGAATCAGGGATTTTGAAGGACTACCCTTCCTTGTCTTGACAAAGTTCAGCCATTGCCTTCTTTTTTGTCCTGCTTGTCCAATTTAGACAGCATGCCTTCAGCAATCAAGGGAAGGGCAGTTTCTTGCCCAGTGGATAAGCTTACCACAATAAAAGCAAACTCTGTATGAAGGATTTTTAATGCCCATCATCAGTTTTTGAAGTAAATTGGTGCTTCCAGGAGCAGATAAGTCTCACTGTCATGAGAAACCTTATGTTATTAAAACTTTTAAATGCCATATTCTGTAATCCTCTGAAGTTTTAGAGACCATCTATCTATTTAAAATGTCTTTGTATGACCTTGAAGATATAGCTAATATAAATTTTATTGTTATAGATGACTATTAACCTGTGCTTCTTAATTATCCTAAATGGATTATAATAATAACTTTCAAAGACTAGAACTTTATATTTTTAAATGATCTGAATAGGTACAATACCTTAAACAAGAGTAGAAACATATCCAGCATGTTGTAACAAAAATAACCTAAAATTTGTATCAATATACAAAAATCCATACCAATGTAAAGTATTTGAGACTAGTAGTTGTTTTTAATCTGAAAGAGTAGTATTCTTTTATCCTATCATTCCCATATCCCCCTGTTATTAACAGATGTTTCTGTCCCGCCTGGTCCCTCAGCTATTCCATCCCAAAGAAATATACAGAGGTCTACATTAATCATAAACTGGTTGACTGATTAGCTCAGGCTTCTTATTAACTCTTACATCCTACATTAGCCCATAATTCTTGTCTGTGTCAGCCACGTGGCTGGGTACCTTTTATCAGCAAGGCTTCCTCTGTGTCTGGGTTATGACTGAGTCTTTCCTCTTCTCAGAATTCTCCTGTTCTTGTTGCCCCACCTCTTCATCCTGCTTGGTCACTCCACCTATACTTCCTGCCTGGCTACTGGCTGGCCAAACAGTATTTTATTAAAGCAATATAACTGTTAATTGTTACAAGATCATTGTCCCACAGCACCCTCTTTTTCTTTTCAGAAAGAGATCCTTGACTCCAACTTCCCTTGCTTAGTTTCCTCCCTTACCATGACCAGTAACAATTTGCAACCAACCCTCTTAAATGATGACAAACATCTATAACCCACTGAATGACCAAAACTATCTCCCCCACCTCTTGGGAATGTGGATATCATATTCTTTTTTTTTATTTTGGTTTTTCACGACAGGGTTTCTCTGTAGCTTTGGTGCCTGTCCTGGAACTAGCTCTTATAGACCAAGCTGGCCTCGAACTCCCCAGAGATCCACCTGCCTCTGCCTCCTGAGTGCTGGGATTAAAGGCGTGCGCCAACACCGCCTGGCTGGATATCATGTTCTTAAATTTTCTCCCTGTTGTCTGGGAAGGAGGCAATAGCATCTTTAGGGCACCCTGAGAAAATTGAGATAATGATCAAGTCCTGGGAAAACTAGCTGTAACATAGGTTGTCCAGTCTCTGTGTAATGGGAGAGGGCAGGGCTTATCTGAATTCCTGGATAGAGTAGTCACTGAGCCTGGACCGTCTCAGCTAGCAGCTTTGAAGTTGTTCTGGATACAGAATTTTGAGGAAACTACAACAGAGGCATTCTGAGAGGCTGGACAACCTTGACTACTGGTTTTCATTGGTGACTGGTTCTTTTGTTCTGAAAACACCCAAACTTTTAAAAGTAGCATATCTGTCCACATTAACACAAGTATGGAATATGTAATGTGTACAAGTCAGCTAAAGATGATTTTCTGTTTTATGTCTGAGAAGGTAAAAAGCATTTGTCAACTTTTTTGAGCTCATTTGGACTGTATAACCAAATCTCTATCCATGCCATATGAAATCATGAGGACTCTGTAGCCAACAAGATTTATTATATCTCATCCAGTCTCAGAACCATTCCCACAGTAGAGAGATCAGCATATACATCACCTGTCCTGTAGTCTTCCTTGGTTTCTTTCTTTAAGGCTACAGCAAAGATTTTCAAGAAGTCTCCTGGTATAGGAGGTTCTTCTGTCAATGTGTTGCTTTCATTGGTTGAATAAAGAAACTGCCTTGGGCTTTTGATAGGGCAGCACTTAGGTAGGCAGAGTAGACAGAACTGAATGATAGGAAGAAGGGCAGACAGAAAGCCGCCATGGAGCTGTCAGACCAGACATGCTGAATCTTTCCCGGTAAGCCACGACCTTGTGGTGAACACAGATTAATAGAAATGGGTTAGATCAAGATGTGAAAGTTAGCCAATAGGAGGCTAGAACTAATGGCCAAGCAGTGTTTAAATGGAAACAGTTTCTGTGTGATTATTTTGGGTGCAAGCTAGCCGGCGGATGGGACAAAGAGACCTGTTCCCTGCAAGAGTCTCCCCCCCAATCAAATCTGATTTTTATTAATTTTGAAGAGAACCATAACTTTTTGTTTCCTGTAGAAACAAAGGCATAACCACTCCCCCAATGCAACACATTTCCTGACTTCCATTCTGAAGCTAAGACATCTCTAAAGTATATAGGCTGGTTTAATTCAGTAGTCCCTTTCATAACCCAATGTCTCTCAGCAGCTGCCATTTGATCATCATCATTCAAAAAATTCAAAGACAACAAAGCACCATACAAGATCCAGATACCCTGGGTATTTCCCATCTTTATGTGACTTTTTTTTCTTTTATATTACTTTACTCTCCCTTTAAAGACTTTACTGTATTATTTTTAAACTATTTTTTTCTATGACTGTATATACCTACTTTCTACTGAATCTTTTTAAAGTTTTTTTTTGGACCACTTTACTGAGGGCTGCAGCCTTCACTGACTACATGAGTCAAGCCTTAACCCCAGGGCTCACATGACACTGGCTGTCTCAAAGCTGCAGGCAGCAGCCAGGAGCTGCAACTCCGTATGTTGTGGTCTGCCTGAAAGACTGCAGGACTAGAAAGCTGTGTTTAGTTCCGTGTTTGTGTATTTGGAACCTATTTTTAAAAACTTTCTATATGGAAATATGTGCCCCCATGTATAATGAGTCTTTCTCTGTCCCACCAGCCAGCTCCCAAACAGTGATATGGAGGCTTATTAACTGTGAAAGCTCAGCCTATAGCTTAGGTTTGTTCCTAACTAGCTCTTTTAACTTAAATTAATCCACATTTTTATTAATTTACATTCTACCATGGGGCTTTATCTCTCTTCCATCATACCTCCTTTTTCCACTTCAGGTCTCTTGGCATCTCTTCCATGCCTAGATTCTTCCTCTTCTTTCTCTCTGTAGAAATCTGCTTAGCTATTGGCCATTCGGTTTTTTTATTATACCAACCACAGTAATACATCTTCACATAGTGTACAAATATTCCACAACACTCTCCCACCATATGATCAAAGAAACTCCACAGACAGAGCTCCACGTGGAATGGATCTATGGCTATCAATGGGCTTTCCCAGTGGTAGCTCCCAGATAAATTCCCAGGTACACTAAAAATGTGTCTCAGTAGGAGGAACAGCTTCCACCATATTCCCAGCCCTCTCAAAGTGCTGCAGAGACCTCATACCAAGTCAGGGGGCTCCGAGTCTGCCGGGCCAAGTGTGGTAGCTTGGATGAGAATGGCCCTAAAGGCCCATATGTTTGACCACTTAGTCTCTAGTTTTGGTGGCTGTTTGGGGACGACTAAGAAGTATGGCTTTGCTGGAGGAAGTATGTCACTGGGGCTGTCTTTGAGGTTCCCAACCTTCTTAATGCTGTGACCCCTTAATATAGTTCCTCATGTTGCAGTGATCCCCAACCACAAAATTAATTTTGTTACTACTTCACAACTGTAATTTTGCTACTGTTATGAATTGTATGTAAACATCTGTGTTTTCTGATGGTCTTAGGTGACCCCTGTGAAAGAGTCGTTTGACCCCCCCCTCCACAATGGGTCACAACCCACAGGTTAAGAATCACTGCTGTAGCCATAACCCGTGTTCCCTCTCTCGGAGTTTGCTCTCTCTGCCTCCTGCTTGTGGAGCAGGATGTGAGTTTTCGGCTGTTCCTGCCACTAAGCCTTTGCACTACTGTCATGAACTGTAATCCTCCGAAACCATAGGCTCAATTAAATGCTTTCTTTTATAAGTTGCTTTGGTCATGAAGCCTTATGAAATAGAAAAGTAACTAAAATGTCTAAATAACCAGGCTAGCTAAGGATAAAACAATTATATTTTATTTATTATAAGGGAAAAACTCATGAAACAGGAACAGAAGATCCAAGCTCTGTTCAACCGCGGGGGTGGGGGGGCTACACAGAGAGCGCACATGGGTAGTGCACAGGTTTTTATCTCCTGGTCCCAGAAAGCCATGCCTAAACTCTTAAAGATTATTGGTTAACAAGGCTTTCCACATCACTAAAACATAAGTATATGCATTGAACCCCAGAAGGTGCACTTGACTCCCCAGATAAGATGCTGAATCTTTCTAGTCAGGTCCCAGTCCTCTGCCCAAAGCCAAGGGTGCTGATGGGGGTGCCTCTCAGCATTGTATAAAAGTGGTAAGGAGCCCTTGCCTACAGAAGTCCTAAATATCTGGTCCCAAGAGTGTAAGGCAAGAGCCTAGTTCCTCAGGAAGAAACACTGGACACAGTCCCAAAGGGCTACACTGTGGGTCTCAGCCTGTGAGCTGTGACTCATTTGGGGGTTCGAATGATCTTTTCAAAGGTTTACATATCACATATTCTGCAAGTCAGATGTTTATATCACAATTCATAACAGTAGCAAAATTATACTTACTAAGTGGTTGGGGAGTCACCACAACATAAGGAACTGGATTAAAGGGCTGCATCTTTAGGAAGGCTGAGAACCACTGGGCTACAGTCAAGAAGGTAACATTCCTAAGAGTCAAACCCAGGGCTCACCAAGATGGCTAGTCTCGCTAGCCAGTTTGCTTGGGAGAATCCCATCTCAACTTTGCGAGGCTGGAATTACAGGCAGCTGTCCCACCCATTCAACATCTGCATGGGTTCCAGGGGTCCGAACTCCAGGATTCAGGCTTGCTCAGCACTTTAGCTGCTGAGCCATCACTCAAGCCCCCTGACAGCCCACTTTGATCTGGATAATATCATACATGGCCGGCTGGCACAAGCTCGGAACAGTGGGCATACTGGACCCTCCCTAACAGGTGTCTTCTGCCCTACCCTTCAAAATACCTGACAACCGCTACGTAAGAAAAAGGAATGTCGGCAAGGCCTTGAATCCCAGAACTTGAGAGGTAGAAGCAGGTGGATCTCTGAGTTTGAAGTCAGTCTATAATGAGTTCCAGGTTAGCCAGGGTCATACAGTGAGACCCATCTGGGAGGGGAGAGAGAGACAGACACAGAGTTTACTTTGGCTCAATTTCAAGGGATGAAGTCCGTCCTAGCAGGGGAGGTTTGGAGCAGGTGCAGAAGCAGCTGTCGCACTATGTCCACCGTCAGGAAGTAGAGAAGGCTAAATGCTGTTAACTTGGCCTGCTTTCTTCTTTCATTCAGTCTGGCGGCTAACTTAATTAACCTAATCTAGGAACGCCCTCATAAACATGGCCAGAGATTTGTCTCCAGGGTGATTCTAGATCCTGTCAGGTTGACAGTCAACATTAATCATTATTGGGACCCTTTTGGCCCGTGTCTGCTAGCATGCTTCCTTCACCACCACCACCCCCCACCCCTCCGTATCAGCAGCTTTTTACATAAACATCATCTCGGGATCCAGCCCTTCTCTCCTCTCTCAGCTCCCTCCCTGGCCCCTCTCTGGGGGCTGAGAGTCTCTACCTCTTTTCTCTGTCTTGGATGAATGATTGTTTTTCATTTATTTCCCGGGAGCTCTCTTTATGACTCTGCTCTCTGTAATTTGCACGGCAACAGTCTGCTGGGACATATGTAAAATCAGGACTGAGCGGGCTCAGAGATGCTCAGAACACCAAAGAGCAAGGAACTCAGGGACGCTGCGGGAGAGAAAAGGGCCAGGGCTGTTGCTGCTTGGAGCAGATCAAAGCCAGCCGACTGCTGGCTGCGGGGGCAGGAAGCCCTGTTCCAGACCGGGCTGCAGCTCTCATCAGAGAAGCTGGAGAAATGAGGGTGCCCCCAACCCCTGCATTCGGGCCAATTACATAAAGCCTGGTATTTCTAAACAGCTCCCCTGGCGAGTCTAGAGGTCACTCAGGACCACAAACAGACTCAGTTGCAGAGCTATGGTGGGGAGAAAGGACAGGTAGTCCTGGGCAAAGGACTGTGAGGTGACCACATGTCTCCTTCAAGGCCGTGCAAGTATCCAGTGCCAGAGAATGAGGGGACTGTCGTGTAAGCCCTGGGTGAGGGCGCTCGGTTCTAAAGGAGTAGAGATGTCATGCAAACCTCAGATTCGAAGGGCTGCTGCTCCTAACCCCAGAGAGTACCTAGAGAGTGGGACACCTCCACAGGATGGTGCCTTCATCACCTGCTTTCCTGGTGTCACCGCCATGATCCTGAGCCCTCCCTGATCACAAAGACCCTGCATGAGTGACAACTCCTACTCATTCCACAGCAAAAGCGGAGAGCCTACTGTGTTCTCTCAGAATAGGAGATGAAGCTCTCCGGGGTGCCACCCCTCCCCGTTCACAGAGGGTGAACCTACAGTCGTCTTCTTCATATAGTGTGTTAAGCAACAGAGGGCAGTAGCTCAAAGCCAAGTGACTGCGCTGTGCTGTTAGTCATCCCAGGGTCTACCTAATGAAGCTCTGAGGCTGTCCTGAAGCAGGTGGCCCCTGAGCGGAGGCTCCCCAGAGCTCTCAGACTCTCTCAGCCTCCCTTCATCTCCTCAGTGTCCCTGAGCATACCTCGGCTTCTCTCTGCAGGGGACTAAACATCACTGCAAATGGCAGTGAGGTTCTCGTGCTAAAAGGCTATCTTATTGCCAGGGCCTAGGACTAAGACCTATAAGCATAGATTCCCCCATAAGTAGTTGTCGAACAGAATAAAAGACAATGACATTTTGTGCTTTTGTTGGGGGAAGAAACAGAAGACGCCCAGGGCCGTACACCTCCCACTGTGGCCTGGGCTCTACATCTGCATGCGCTCCTAGGCACTGGTAGACAGAACTCAGGGAACTGAGAAGTCACACACTATGTGTCCTGATGGAAATGATTGATTATTGAGAGGATTGCACAGCCACGAATCCAGGATTCTGTGTGAGGTGAGACAAAATTGAGGCATCAGCCTTGCGAGGAGCGCTTGGAACCGGAACACCTAGCACACCCTGGAAGACAGTGGGCAGAATTCTGCGCATGAGGGACCAGCACCATAGAGGGACATCCCTAGAGATAGGATGAATGCAGTGGGTGAATAATCAATGCTGGAGATATTCTGCAAAGGAGAGGATGAGAAACACACTTCAATCCTGAAGCTGTATGTCATGATTTCACTGTAGTAGGAGCTGCGGGCCTCTTCCCACAACCTGGCTCCTGGCCGCTTGGCTAGCTTATACCCCGAAATAACAACACACAAATTGTATTCTTTTAAACACAGCTTGGCCCATTAGCTCTAGCCCTTACTGGCTAATTCTCATATCCCGATCAACCCATCTCTAATAAACTGTGTAGCAACAGTCTTACCAGGAAAGATTCAGCATGTCTGACCTGGCAGCTTGCTCCATCGTGTCTGGCCAGGAGAGGGGAGCATGGTCTCTGTCTGAGGCGGCTTACCTCACTTCCTCTTCCTCCCAGCATTCTGTTCTGTTTACTCCGCCTACCTAATTTTCTACCTATCAGGGCCAAGCAGTTTCTTTATTTTTTAACCAATGACCTTTCTCCATCATTTCACTATGTCATAGATGGGTGTCTTCCCACAATGTCATGATAAACTCACACACTGTGGCAGTATTATTGGCAGCAGTTTGTCAAGTAGTTCTTATTTGCTTGCTATCTAGTCTTGGAAAGTCCAGGTTCTTTAGTTCCAATCTTAGCCGCTAGTATTAACTCTCAGATCACATATGACACATCATACAATCAATAGACAGACAGACAGACAGACAGAGTGTTAAAGATAGGTTAAAGAATGGCTACGATGAGTTAAAGGAGTCTCAAAGAGACCAGACCGAGAGGCAGAAATGGGAAACTGACAGGGATGTGAAAGGACTTTCCATAGGTCAGGTATCTGCTAACTACATCGGAGTTCAGCTAGAGATGCTTCTGTCGTGCCAAGGCTTAGGCTTAGCTGGAGGCTGTAGAGGTGAAGGGCTGGACCAGATCCAGACAAAAAAAGGAATGAATGGGCAGATGGATGGATGGGATGAAAAGTTGGAAGGAAAGATGGGTGGATGGATGGATGGATGGATGGATGGATGGATGGATGGATGGGAGGATAAATGGATGGATGGATGGATGGATGGATGGATGGATGGGAGGATGGATGGATGGATGGATGGATGGATGGATGGATGGATGGATGACAGGCAATTCAAGTAGGCCTCATCAATAGTGGGAACTGAGCCCAGCCGAAGCCCCTAGACAGCTGGGAGTTCTCTACCTGCTAGTCCCTTGACACATGCTACGGTCAGTCAAATGACAGGTCAATAGAGACTATCACCACCAAGGAATTAGGTGTCATTGTCTTCATGGGATCCAGGTGAGGGAGTTGTCCCCTTGCCTCAGTTTGCTGCCTCCAGTAAGTTTCAGGACTGGTCTTCCTGATATGGTTTTAATAAGACCACATGTTCTATAGCCCCAATGTATGTTGATATAGAAGGTGGTAACCTTCCTTCTTTTTTTTTTTTTTTTTTTTTTTTTTTGATTTTCGAGACAGGATTTTTATGTAGCTTTTGGTTCCTGTCCTGGAACTAGCTCTTGTATACCAGGCTGGCCTCGAACTCATAGAGATCCACCTGTCTCTGCCTCCCGAGTGCTGGGATTAAAGGCGTGCGCCACCACCGCCCGGCTACTTTCCTTCTTTTATAAGTGAGTTACCCTCTGAGCCATGTGGATGATTCAGGACAGATGGGGCCATCCATGTGTCCACCCAGATACGATCATCTTCTGGATGGAGTCAATACTGTTTGTATAATGGAGGCTCTTGGAGTAAGGCGAGGCCTGTAAAAGCCATTATTTTACACAGTTTGGGGTGACTTAGAGGCAGGTACTTCCTGATCTCAACTCTGCACCTCAAATCTCCAGGATTGCCTGGAGAAGTTTTCAAAGAACCCTGGCATCTGTCCCAGGCATATTGACCAAGACAAAACCACAAATTAAGTATGTGGGAGTCACTATAGAAATTGACAAACCCAAGCATTTTAGAAGTCTCACAGAAGCACTCAGTACGGGAGAGTTTGTGATTGTCACCTTTCTTGGTTTAGTGACAAAATGTATCTGGCAAAAGCAGCTTAGGTAGGAAGGGTTTGCTCTGGCCCACAATTTGAGGGGACACAGTTCATGACAACATGGTGGGGGGAGTGTGGGGTGGCTGGTCACACAGCACCTACAGTCACAGAGTGGAGGAAGATTAGTGTGGTGAGCAGCTCACCTTCTCTGTTTTATTCAGTCGGGGAACCCAGCTCGTGGGACAGTGCGGGCCACATTCAGAGCAGGTCTTTCCTCTGCAACTAAAACTCTGTGGAAAAGCCCTTAGGGAGACACCCAGGCTGTGTTTCCCAGGTGACTCCAAACCCAGACAAATTGATGGACATTAACCATTGAACTATGTTATTCATTATCATTGTAAATATATCGCGTATCTATTCTGTGTGGTCCTGAAAAGCATCTACATGAATAACCACCTCCCTGCACTCACGTAGCTTACAACCTGTAACGGAAAAGAAAGACAAAATGGAAAGATTGAAACAACCAAATTCAAAGAGTGTTCTGACCAGCCTGCCCCTCAGGACCTGTCCCTCTGACCCCTAAATCCACTGTCCAGTCCTGGCCCAAGCCCAGATCCATCACCCCTCCATAGGACGCCTCTACCTGTCCCTGAATTTCTCTGCCCGCCGTCCAGGAGTTCTCCTTTCTTCTCCAGTCTGGACGACACTTCTCTGCCAACTACCAGAAAACAAAACTTAACATTCAAACCAAGTGGGTCACGCCATCCTGGTTTCCTCCACCAATTTCACAGTTGGGCTCTCCTGTGCCTTCCCAGTGGCGTGAGGCAGGACTGTGGGTATATATTGGACACCATCTAGTGGACAGCAGGGCAATTTATTTCCAAGCTGTGGACGGAAAGCCCAAAGACTCTAAGTCAGTCTTCCTAATTTCAAAGGTTTACAAAAAAGCCATATTTTAGGAGCATTTTGACTTGACTTCTTTACAAGATCAGTGTGTCAAAGGTCACATACGTTTTGCTTCAGAAGCCACATATGGGTAAGGGCAGATAATATGCTAGTGGGAGCTGCTTTTCTCCAACAGCCTTTCATCTGTGTCCAGATGTTGGTTCCAGGTTGCTAGTCAGCTTTAGAGTACTGTGATAAATACTTGAGATAATCAACTTATAGAGAACAGAGGGGTGTTTTGATGGTCTGGGGGGTTTCAATCCACTGTCAGTTGGCCCTGCTACTTCCGGGCCCGTGGTGAGACAATAACTTCATGGTAAAGATCACATGGCAGAGCAGAACCATCCAGATCACCACCAGGAAGTGAAAGGGAGGAAGAGGAAGGGTCTGGGGTCCTGCTATACCTCCAAGGGTATGTCCATGTGATCCAGGACCTCCTGCTAGGCCCTGCTTCTTGAAGGTCTCGCCACCTCTGTTGCACAGCAGTTTCCTTGGAGATTGAAATATTCCATCCTGCAGGGAAGCTTGTTAAGCAGCAAGGTAAGCAGCTCATATTAGCTTCAGGAAGTCCCTGAAATAGACTAGATCCACTAGGACCCTCCCTGCTGGGGTAAGCAGTGAAAGCCGGCAAAGAAGACATTAAAACTCTACCTGGAAGAAACAGAAATCAGCAGAGCTTCCTGGAAGAGGGTTACTTGGAAAGGACCTGCTCCAACATGTTGGTTGAACTTCCTGCAGTGTGGTCCAGGTTTCCTAGCTTTTGTGGGCTGTCAATGCTGGGGTGGGCTTTGATGATGCAGATGTCTGTGAGTCATTTCTGCTCCCGTAAGTAACCATCCATATTTCTATAAATAACCGTCCCTATTTCTGTAAATAATCCAAATAAAAACTTATTGATGCACCCAGCTGGACTTTGGTGGTACCGGTACTTTGGTTTGTTGTGGGGCCCCTATCTGGGGTAAGTAAACCATGCGTTGCATCTGCCCAGAAAATGGTTTGTCATACAACTTCCCAGTAGCACCGAGTTGGAACCCGACCCTTCAACAGCCTGGGGTTATTCTTAGTCCAAGCTATACTACCTGACTCTCTGTCCCTTCAGAGTCTCGACTGACTTCCGTCACTTTCCTAAAGGGACAATACCACGGGGCCCATAGATTGTAAATTCAAGTCTACCAAGCATTGCTATTTCCCATAGCAAATTAAGAAACTCATGTCATGATTTTCACATCAATGTCCCAATCAGTTCCCAACTGACTCTGACTGTGTGGCCGAAGATGAATTATAAGACTAAACCAAGGACCAGAGCCTGGAACACAGTGAGCTCATCAAAGTGAGGTCACCTGGTATATTCTTTCCCAACACCAGCCAACTGGTCTCCCTGTGGAATGGCCCTTGTCACCACCACAATCAACTCCAGAGCCTGTAAAGAAGACTAGCAAGCTCTGGACAGTGAGCATTCATTCAACAAAAATTGACTGACCTCCTTCAACGGGAAAGACGAATGCAACATCCTATCTTAGTCTCACACCGACCTTGTAAGAAACCTTTACTCCCATCAACAGATGACTCTTGGGAAAACAACTGCCTTGCTCAGAGCACAAACCTTCCAAAGGGCAAGTTCAAGCCTTTCTGGGACTTCACAACCTAGGTGATTGAAAAAGGGTTGGTTTTTATTTTCAGATTTACTTATCTGAAATACACAGGTTTTATGTGTATGAGTATTTTGCCTGAATGTGTGTGTGTGTGTATGTGTGTGTGTGTGTGTGTGTGTGCGAGAGAGAGAGAGAGAGAGAGAGAGAGAGAGAGAGAGAGAGAGAGAGAGAGAGAGAGAGACTGTTTCAATGGAAACCAGAAGAGGTCACTGGATTTCCTGAACTTGGAGTTCCAGACCTGGATCTTCTGCAAGAGCAACAAGCACTCTTAATTGCTGAACCATCTCCAGCCCCCAAACTGGTGATTTAATGATGAAGTTTTGCATGACTCTAGAAAAGGGACACAGACAACTGTCTGTAAGAGACCAAGCCATTTTTTTCTTTCTTCTCTTTTGCTTTCTTTTCTTTAATGCATTATTACTGCTATTATTGTTGGCGGTACAGCGTGTGTTGTGAGTGTAGGCACATGCACACCTCAGCACACATGTGTGGAGGGTGAGAGAACAGCTTTTGGGCGTCAGTTCTTTCCTTGCGCCTTGGTGAGTGGGGACCTCTCTTGCTTTTGTGTGTTCTCCAGGCTACCTGCCTTACTGAGCTTCCCAGTGATTCTGTCTCCCCTCCCATCTCACTCACAGCAGGAGTGTTAGGATTACAGACGTGGCCACATCTGGCCTTTTATTGGGGGCTCCAGGGACCTGAACTCAGGTGGTTAGGTTTGTACAGCAAGCACTTTACCTGCTGGCTAGTCTCAGGGGTTTCTCTCGAGAAAACTATACTCTAGACTTTCTAAGGAGCCAGCCCTGTGCTCCCCAGAGGCAAGGGTGTTGTCCTTGGTGTTCAACAAGGACCTGTGGGACCCATCCACTAACAGGCATATTGTGCTCACTGGGCTCACTCCATCGGTGAGCCACAGTTTGGGGGTGGAAGGAGGATTTTCAACAATTCTCCCTTTAATGATGCTTAGGAAGAATGGGCCTGTCAGTAGCCAAGAAATACCACCCTCGGCTGGCCCTTGTTTGCCCTGCAGGCAGACTCCTTCAGCCAGGACAGTACTTCACAGATTGGCACAGTGAGATGGGCCACTGTCAAAAATGCCCATCAGACCTTCTCATTCCTTATAGTCAGCCTAGGGCTCTTCCAGGGCTGCTTTCCACCACCAAGGCCAAACTCCCATCAGAAGTGCTCAGGAGAGCATCACCTGGGCTCCAAGCTGTCGATGATATATGAAAATTTTTGTTGTGAAAATATAGGAACATGTACATTATGTATAACATTTCAAAAGAATTGAAATAAAATAGTCATATGTTCATCTGCTAACTGGAAATAAAATGACTTTGAAGCTCCTTGAGTTTTCTGTCTCCGCTTTATTTCAGCTATCCCCCTAAAAGAACCACTACTTGAAATGTCAACAGTTTTACACATATTATACACCTTACTGTTTAACCCTGAGTCCCCAATAATGCATAGGTAATATCACAGTAAAGAAAGAAAGAAAAGCACTCTTTCCCTTGGAATTGTCTAACCAAGAGTGCATCTAGATTTTGAATTCTCTCCTTCATGTTCCCTGTGTTTTCTGTTCTCTGTTGTCTTTTTCTGTATGTCCCTCTGTGTCTGTCTGTTTCTGTGACTGTGTGTGTCTCTGTGTGGGTCTGCTGTGTGACTGTGTGTGTGTCTCTGTGTGGGTCTGCTGTGTGTCTCTGTGTGTGTCTCTGTGTGGGTCTGCTGTGTGACTGTGTGTGTCTAGAACAAAGGGCTTCACTCTGTATTTATTGAACACATAAAAGCATCACATGATGAAGAAATGGAATACTTTACAAACAGAATTTTATAATGGACTAAGTCACTGGCTCCAACTGGTTCCAACTGACCCAGACAATAAACAGTCCTCCGGGCATCATTGAGTGACTTTCAGCCTCTGTGTTTGCTGCTTTCGGCAGGTGATACACATATATTATACGGGTCAGGGCATGGAAGAGTATATAACTATGATTACAGCTTAGCTTAGGTTGTAAAAACTGATTACTTGGGGGGAAACCCGAGGCAAGTAAGATTGGTTATTACATTGTTGGCTTAAAGGCAACTTAAACAAACAGGCTGAGCACACAGGAGGATAAACAGAATTAACTAGCAATGGCCCCACAGTGGCCCCCACTCTTCAGTATGCCTTTGGGGATCTGAATTTTTTTTCTGTCAAAAAAGTACACACACATATATATATACATTTATTCATCATTTGCTCAAGTATTAAGAGATTTCCGAATGTATTATTTATTAACTCTGACTGTAGGGTCCAGCCAAAGTTCCAGTCTCTTAGAATATAAGATATTTTCAGAACATTACATCACTGCACCTGTTGTATTTCTTTAAGGAATGCAGCATATGTAAGCAACTTAAATGGTATATGACCTTTTTCTTTTGGCTTTGAGCTTTGTACAAATGGGCCTACCCAACTAGGTGAGTTTAGTAGCTCTGATTCAGTTTTTTCACTTGGCACTGTTTTTGAGAACCATGCGTATGGATACGTGAGCTGTAATTCATTCTTTACACTGCCGTGTAGGAACTCTATTAGGTGACTACACTGTAATGTATGTATTTATTTTTTCGTGGCTATTTGTATTAGTTCCACTGGGTGCTATTATGAAAAATCTTCTACAGACATCTTTGTAAGGTTCTAGTCTTCCCCTTGCTCAGTCACAAGCTTTCCTAGAATATACCTACAAACGCAATCATCCATCAAAGTGGATGATCAAGTTTAGATTTATTAGGCGATGACTGACCATGCTGTGCCACTCTGGAGTTGGCTCCATATGGGGCCACTGTCGTTGCTCATGGATGTTGCAAACCTTTACAGAATTCTTTCTATGCAAACATTATGCCGAGTACGAGTGCTGAGGGTAAGACAAGGCTTTTGTTCTCAAAGATTTCATAGGTTAGATGGTTCAGTGGGTTAAATGTTCATACTTCCTCCCAATGCATGTGTTTAATTCTTTATTATTGTGCATGTATATGTGCATGTGGATACACAGATAACAAAAGGTACTGGATCCTCTGGGACTGGAGTTACAGACTTGTTATGTGTGCACGTGCATGTGAACACACAGATACAAAAGGTACTGGATCCTCTGGGACTGGAGTTACAGACTTGTTATGTGTGCACGTGCATGTGAACACACAGATACAAAAGGTACTGGATCCTCTGGGACTGGAGTTACAGACTTGTTATGTGTGCACGTGCATGTGAACACACAGATACAAAAGGTACTGGATCCTCTGGGACTGGAGTTACAGACTTGTTATGTGTGCACGTGTGCATGTGAACACACAGATACAAAAGGTACTGGATCCTCTGGGACTGGAGTTACAGACTTGTTATGTGTGCACGTGTGCTGTGTGCATGTGAACACACAGATACAAAAGGTACTGGATCCTCTGGGACTGGAGTTACAGACTTGTTATGTGTGCATGTGTGCATGTGAACACACAGATACAAAAGGTACTGGATCCTCTGGGACTGGAGTTACAGACTTGTTATGTGTGCTGTGTGCATGTGGATACACAGATAACAAAAGGTACTGGATCCTCTGGGACTGGAGTTACAGACTTGTTATGTGTGCTGTGTGCATGTGTGCATGTGAACACACAGATACAAAAGGTACTGGATCCTCTGGGACTGGAGTTACAGACTTGTTATGTGTGCTGTGTGCATGTGTGCATGTGAACACACAGATACAAAAGGTACTGGATCCTCTGGGACTGGAGTTACAGACTTGTTATGTGTGCACGTGGGCTGTGTGCATGTGAACACACAGATACAAAAGGTACTGGATCCTCTGGGACTGGAGTTACAGACTTGTTATGTGTGCACGTGGGCTGTGTGCATGTGAACACACAGATACAAAAGGTACTGGATCCTCTGGGACTGGAGTTACAGACTTGTTATGTGTGCACGTGGGCTGTGTGCATGTGAACACACAGATACAAAAGGTACTGGATCCTCTGGGACTGGAGTTACAGACTTGTTATGTGTGCACGTGTGCTGTGTGCATGTGGATACACAGATACAAAAGGTACTGGATCCTCTGGGACTGGAGTTACAGACTTGTTATGTGTGCACGTGTGCTGTGTGCATGTGAACACACAGATACAAAAGGTACTGGATCCTCTGGGACTGGAGTTACAGACTTGTTATGTGTGCACGTGTGCTGTGTGCATGTGAACACACAGATACAAAAGGTACTGGATCCTCTGGGACTGGAGTTACAGACTTGTTATGAGCCACCTAGTTGTGTCACTAGGGACTGAACTTGGGACATCTGGAAGAGCAGCAGGAGCTCTTGACCGCTGAGCCATCTCTTCAGCTCCACTTTATGAGGCCTCTGAGAGGTGATTGGTGCCCTAATAAAAGAGACCCCAGGGACTGGAAGGGATGGCTCAGTTGATAAGAGTGTTTGGTATGCAAGCATGAGGACCTGAGTTCAAATCCCCATGTCATATGAGCCTGTAGCCCCTTCACTGTGGAGAGCAGAAAAAGGGGGATGGGAATTCCTGGCTGCCTACCTATCTCCAGGCTCAATAAGAAATTGTGTGGCTGGGGCTGGAGAGATGGCTCAGAGGTTAAGAGCATTGCCTGCTCTTCCAAAGGTCCTGAGTTCAATTCCCAGCAACCATTGAAATAAAAATTTCTTTAAAAATAAATAAGTAAATAGAGAAAAAAAAAAGAAATTGTGTCTCAAAGGAACAAGGTGGTAAGTGATGGAGTAGGACACTTGATGTCCTCCTCTGGCCTTCACATACATACCATGTATATGCACACACACACACACACACACACACACACACACATGCACGCGCACACATGGCCCCAGAGATTTCCTCATCCCTTCTGCCATGAGAAGTTACCATTAAAAAAAAAAATCCTTTGTGAGGAAGCAGATGCCTCCTTCCTGGTACCCTGGTCTTGGTCCCGGTACCCTGGTCTTGGCTCCCAGCTTGTAGGCTGTTGTCTATAAGCCAGCCAGTCTGTGGGATTTTGTTATAGCAGCCTGAACAGACTTAGACAAATGAAAAAGCCAGATACATGAGGAGATTATTATAAAACAGGACCTAACACACAGTGGAAGAAAACCCATGCAGTTCAGACTGGGCTGTGGCAGGTGTCAAACTCCTGCCGTGGGTTCCTAACTATAACTGGCCAGTCAGGTTTGTGCAAGGGTCCTCATAGGTCAAAACCCCCAAATATTATCCCCTCCTGACCCTGGAGAGGGCCCTGGTGCTCCGGGCACCATCTATGGAATCGTCAAGATGACGGAGCCTGTCTTGAATTGACCCAGCTTTCCATGTATGAGAAATTCCAGGGCTTGCTGACCGCTAGATATATCGTCTTACACCCCGGTCTACCTCCTCACCTAAGGGCTGTAGAATGTACAGCCTTTCAGAACACTGACCGCAGCTCATGAACGAATCATGTCCTCACAAAGTCACTGCCGATGGCGCAGGCCCTCTGCGTTCATCCCAGGCTGCACTAGCTGTGCGCCCCCACTATACCTCCTCAATCTCTCTTTTAAAATCCTGGAATTTCGCTGTGTGTAATTGTCTTCCAAGGAACAAAATCTGACTCAATTATTTCTCAATATGTCAAATAAATCATGCTGCAATAACGTTCAACTGTAATTCAAAAAAATCAAATCTTCAAATGTGAAATTACATGTGTTTACAGAGTTCTAGTTGAAATTTTCCGCCCTTGGAAATTATAGAGAGAGGAGAATGACAGAATTTTGAAGCTATTTTTTTTAAAAGAAGTGTTATTGAAAAATAAATCACAGCGATAGAAAAGCGCCCGTGTGTGAATACCGTTAAGAAATCTACACCTTGATTAAACTTATGTAACCATTAACAGAGGAACTTGGCTTCATAAACACACAGGTTCCCAGCTTCAGGCACTATCTGCCTTTTCTCTCCCACCCTCCTGGATGTGTGGCTGTCAAGAAAACAGACGATCTGATTTTTATCAGACCCATGCCAGCACTGAGCAAACGAGGGCGAAGGTTCTCACACCAGCCAGGAGGATGTGCACCTCCCTAGCTCTGCTGTCACCAGAGGGACTGGAGGGACAAACAGAACTCACTGTGACCAGGCAGGTGCCCTCCAGTCAGCCTTCAGATGGGCTGTGGGCACCAGTTATTTCTTCCTAGGGTGGCTATGCCCACACAGCCAAGCTCCTCTCTTGACAGGAAATCGGCAGCAAGGACAACGCGTAGGCTTAGAAGGGAACATAATTTTCAGAGGCAATTGTGAGTCTCGTGATGCTGGCCTCGTGTTTTAAAATAACTGGGTTTATTTGCTCTGTGAGAAATGTGCTCACTGGTCCATGTGGATGGAGCCCTTGGAACAGGGCTGGGATCTGCCTGCCTGGGATAAAGGAATTAACCGGCTAACAATGGCACCACATAGCGGTCCCCACTCGTCAGCATACCTTCTTTATACATATTTATATATGCATCATTTGTTCATTCAGTAAATTTTCATTGATTATCATATGCCAGGTTCTAGGCTAAGGGCTAAGAATACAAGATAATTCATATATTAAAATATAGCTATATGACTAGCTAATGAGATGGCTCAGCAAGTTAAGGCACTTATAGTCAACCCTGATGATCCCAGGACTCATAAGATAGAAGGAGTGAACCAACTCCCATAAATTGTCTTCTAATTCCTATACACACACACAAATAATAAGAACAAATAAATAATTGAATAATTCAAAAAAGACAATAAGGCTGTTGGACCAGGGATATAGCTCAGCAGTAAAGTTTGTCTAGCAGACATGAAGCTCTGGACTCCATCCCCAGCAAGAAAACAACAACAAACACTTCTTGTCTCACATCGGGGAGAAAAAGAGAAGAGAAGGCAATGTGTGGTGGAGGCCGCCAGGGAAACAGCACAGGGTGGCCTCCCGTGCCACAGCGCGCGGCCTCCCGTGCCACAGCGCGCGGCCTCTCGTGCCACAGCGCGCGCGGCCTCCCGTGCCACAGGGCTGCTCCAATCCACCAGCCCAGGTGCCTGTGATCATTTTCTTCCTTCATCACAGAGCTTTCTGTCTCTAGCCTCATCCTCTTAAGAAAACAGACAACAACAACAACAAACAAACAAAAAAAAGAAAACAGACAACATGAACCACGGTAAAGAGCATTCAGAAGTTAAGAGCAAACAAGGGGAAATACAAAGACCATAAACATTATTTTTAAAACCCACAAAACTAGAAGCTGGAGATAGGGCTCAGAGGTTAAGGGCTCTTGCTGCCTTGCCCGGAGAACCCAGACTCGGTTCCCTGTACCCATCCAGAGGCTCACGCTATCTGTAACTCCAGTTTCAAGGGACTTAATGCCCTCTATGGGCATGCACATGGTGTACATACATATATACATGCAAGCAAAACATAAAATAAATAAGTCTTTTTAAAATTGTTAAATTTAGCACCTGGGAGCCACTCTAGGTTCAAATCTCTTGCCAACCCTAAGGTGGCTCCCTTAACTAAGAATTGTGCTTCCGTGCTCCCCTATCCAACCTTCCTTTATCCCAATCCTCCTTTTTCCCCAAGTTCCCCCCTTCCTCCCCTTCTCCCTTTTCTCTCCCCATCTCCCCTTACCCCCATCCCACCCCACCCCCAAGATCTCAATTTTCTCCCCGGCAACTTTGTCTACTTCCCATAGCCAAGAGGATAACTATATGTTTTTCCTTTGGTTCACCTTCTTACTTAGCTTCTTTAGGATCACCAATTGTAGGCTCCGAACATAAATAGCATGGGGGATTTTTTTTATATTTATTTATTTAATTTATTTATTTATTATGTATACAATATTCTGTCTGTGTGTATGCCTGAAGGCCAGAAGAGGGCACCAGACCTCATTACAGATGGTTGTGAGCCACCATGTGGTTGCTGGGAATTGAACTCAGGACCTTTGGAAGAGCAGGCAATGCTCTTAACCGCTGAGCCATCTCTCCAGCCCCATGGGGGATTTTTTTAATGGCAAGAAGTACTGGGGCTGGAGAGGTGGCTGAGCGGTTAAGCGCACTGATTGTTCTTCCAGAGGTCCCGAGTCTTCAATCGGTGACAACCTTAAATATCTTGAGGCCTCCCCAAGTGTATGATTTGAAAACATCTGTTGCAATTACTGCCAACAGTCACAGGTACTGCGGATTCTCCTGGAATTTGTAGTTATGCATTTCAGTTTACTAAGAATGAAAAGTTAGGCTTTGGTTGGTTTTCTGTGCCAGCAGTATGGAGGCTGCAGACCATAAAGCCCTACTTAGGGTCAGCAGGGCTTGCTCTCAGACAGACCTAGAAAAAAACGGGAGTGGGGCGAGGTGGAAGAAGTTGGGAGAGCAAGGAAGCCTCCCTGGACAAACCGACAAAAGGGGTGGCGCCTATCGGTTTCCCCGGGCCCCCGCCCCAGAGGCTGCGAGACCAGCGCGCACGGGCGCAGACGCACTGGCACGCAACCCCCCCCCCTCCCCCGGCCCGGCGCGTGTCGAAGCCCCGCCCCCGTGCGCGGGCTTGGGGGCGGTCCCGCCGCCAGGCATCAGCAATCTATCGCGAGCGGAGGCGGCGCCGCACGCTTGCGGGGAACGGACACGTTAGGGGAGCCCACAGGCGGCAGCATCTGGCTGCTTCTGCGGCACGAGCGGAAGGATGGCGGAGGCCTCGGAGAGGCTTTACCGGGTGGAGTACGCTAAGAGCGGGCGCGCCTCTTGCAAGAAATGCAGCGAGAGTATCCCCAAGGACTCGCTCCGCATGGCCATCATGGTGCAGGTGCGGCGGGGCCGGGCCGGGGGCGCAGGGCGGCGCGGCCGCGGCGGCTGTTTGGGTTCGGGGCCGCCGCGCTCCCCCTGCGGCTCACGGTAACGGGGAGAGAAGGGCGGGAAAGGCCCGCGGCGCTGCTGCCGCCGTCCTTGAGGCCCACTGGGCCGACCCCTTCCGGGGGATTGAGCTAACCCTGCAAGAAAAGCCCGGGAAGAGCGAGCCTCTGGCTTTGTAAAAACGACAGGCCTCTCCGCTGGGTCTGGGTGGTCGCAGAGTTCTTGTTTATTTCACTGCCTTCTCTGGGGGTGGGGGTGGAGGGTGTGCGCGCTGTCTTTGAAGCTGCTCTGATTTGGGCCTACCTTGTTCTGGAAGATTTTTTTGTCCTACGTGAATAAAGAGGACGAGCATTTGGAGTTTTGGGATTTTTTTCCCCTTAAGCCTATTTTTGGTTATCCCTTCGACTTCCGTTCTCTCGGTATTTCTATTTTAATTATGCAAAGCACTACTGTTTCTTTACAGTACGTTCGCTTTGGGCCTGATTTCTAGTTGGAAATAACATTTTCTCCAAACTTCCCGGGGTCACTGACTTCTGGGCGCTTTCTGGTGTGTTCACGGACGCTTCCCGTGATGGTTCAAGAATTGGGACGCGCAGTGAGGGGGTGGGTTAAAGAGTCTTCTGGTTTTCTGATGCCTGCCTTTGCAAGTGTGGTTCTCACCTGCTCTGTTCCTTCCTCCCCATCCCTACCTCCCCCCATACTCAAGTTACCCAAGCTCACTGCTAATGGTCAAGGTAATTGATTTCCCTTGCTGTTCTGCTGCTGTAATATGTTTCAGGATAAAGGCCTGAGAACCCTCAACGGGGTTCGGTACTTACTGGGGGATGGGGGTAAGACGTTCACCAGTGGGTACGAGGGCCCACTTTGCTTCTGATATTTCACATTATGGCAAGAACTAAAATTGACATCTTAGCGCCCTGGGAAGGGCTAGACTCCCTAGCTCAGTCAGCAAGCCCGGCACGCAGTTCTCATTCATTTCGCATACATTTATTAAGTACCAGCTAGGTCCCAGGCTCTGCGACAGTGTCTCTATAATTGCTTTTGTTGACAAAAATCACAAGTACTGGGAGGCACATTTTTGTTGCTTGCCATCAGGATTGGGCAGGGAACCCACCCTGGGCGCTTTCCGCGTGGTGAAGAGAATATGGAGAGGATTGATAAGCCTTGCAGCTGATGGCGCTGGGCACTAGAAGAGGAGGTGCCCAAGATGTCCCAGTCAAGTGTGGGAACTTGATTAAGAGACTTTATTCACAAAAGTAGGGCAGGAAGATGGAGATAGCTCAGAGGGAAGGGCCTAAAATTGGAAGAACAGTTCAGAGCTGTTTCCAACTGAGGTCTTTACTCTCGGAGGTAGTAAAAAGAACTCGGGGCTCTCCAGGTTAAGAGCAAACTGGCTCCCAACCTGGATCCACATCCTTCCCAGCAAAGGTGTTGGAGGCTTACATTTTCATATCACTTTGTGATTGGAGATTCCGCGTCCTAATTACAGCAGCTATGAGGGGGGGGGGGGTATTAGTAAGGTTTGAAGTAATGGTGCTTTCCCAGAAGCAGGTTGGCTGGTTTTGAGACAGGGTTTCACGGCTGACCTTCGAGATTCTATGGCCTCCCTCTCTGAAGTGCTGGCCGCCACCACACCCAGTCTTTCCCGCTGTTTGTTTGGTTTTTTGTTTTGTTTTGATTTGAGACTGTGGGCTCCGCGCGTCAACCTTCTTGCTGTCCTTGAAGTCAGAGAGATCTGCCTGCCTCTGCCTGCCACTGAGATTAAAGGTGTGCGCCACCACGCCCAGCCTTTCAGATAATCAGTTTCCTTTCCACATCACACATTTTAAGCATTTTTGGGTTTCCTGTGTTAGCCAGAGAATAGTCCTTAGGTGAGAGTGTGACCCTGTTTCCCATTGTCCAGGAGAAGAAGTAAGACGGGAGTCTGGGACTGCCATTGATAATTAATTCAGCATTCAAGGCCCTCCTCCGGATTTTATTGATTGTGAAAGAAACTGTTATTCAAAGTAAGGGATTCTCTTCCTCAGTTGTAGTTGGGACTGATTTTTCTTTTTCTTTTTTTCTCTCCCCCTCCCCCAGACCCAGTTTTCTCTGTAGCTTTGGTGTTTGTCCTGGAACTTGTTCTGTAGACCAGGCTGGCCTCAAAGTCCCAGAGATCTGCCAGTCTCTGCCTCCCTAGTGCATGCCCTCATCCTCCCCACCCCCACCCCTGCTTAGTTCTGAATTTAAAGTTGGTCCTATGAGCTGGCCTGCAAGAAACCTTTCTTCTGGTGCCTGAATTTAAATGCCTTCTTTTTACATTTCTATGGGAGGATTGTTCTTTGAGCAACTAAAACCCTGATTTTTTTCAAAGCTGGCTAGGAAGGGAGAAGTTGTACCCTCAGGCCACTTGACTGGGAGGAAGAAGGTAATCCTACAAGGATTTGAGCATTCTGTGCCCATAGCAAGGAATTGAACCCAGGCTCTCTGACGAGCAGCTTAACCACAGAGCCATCTCTGCAGCCCTCAGCCTTACATTTTAATGCATCTGAAAAGGAACCACTCGTGGAGTGGGAGTGATTATTGGAGTACCCGACTTGCCATGCTTCTTCAAAATATCACTTGTCTCCATAACCCCAACATGGTGCTTATGTTCAGTGCTGCTGTGATATTTTTATCTCATTGGCCTTCACCTCTCTCTTCCTTGGAGGCAGTCATCGTGGGCCATCTTATCAGAAGGCAGTTTGTTAGGTAGCTCTTCTGCCATCAGGATGGTGGAAAAACCTTGGTGTCAAATTCTTGTCCCATCCGGCTCCATTGTTGTTGCTGCCCTCTATGAGACAGGATTGCTGCTTCACAGGCATGGTTTGTGAAGGAAGAGCACAGGAAACTGGGTTAAGGCCTGTGCCTCCCTCATCTCTAAAACAGGCAGGGCTGGGCCCAGAGCATCACAGGGAAAGAAAACACCTGAAGTGGCACGAGCTCACGTGGGAATTGGGTACCTCCCTGCTGCCAGGGGTCAGCCTAGCTCCAGGCCTAGGGGTCTTCCTTCCCCTCGGGCTCTTCTTCACCCCCCCCCCACAGAAGCTGTTTCTTGTAGTCACATGTGCAAACCTTGCTGCGCCTGACACATTTTCTCTGCCTGGCTCATCGGGGTCCTGTTCCTCATTATTTTTAACTACAGGGGCACGTAAGAGCCACTTCTGGGCCGCCTTGATCTCAAGTGCTGCTGTCGAGCTTTGTAATGGGTACAGGGGTCGCCGGGACCCTGAGATGTGCTGTGTTTCTCACTAGGCGGTGCAGCAAGTTAAAAGGCAGCACGTTCCCTTAAAAGAAACCTGGGAGCCGGGCGGTGGTGGCGCACGCCTTTAATCCCAGCACTCGGGAGGCAGAGGCAGTCGGATCTCAGTGAGTTCGAGACCAGCCTGGTCTACAGAGCTAGTTCCAGGACAGGCTCCAAAGCCACAGAGAAACCCTGTCTCGAAAAAACCAAAAAAAAAAAAAAAAAAAAGAAACCTGGGGCCAGCTTCTTGTCCTGAGACAGTGGGCTGTGGGAGTGGAGCAGCTATAATTTTTAGCTTTTAGGAAAATAGTTAAGGTGAAACGCGGGAAGCTCTGTCTTGTCTATTTGCCAGTCATTGTGTGGCATGAGAGAACCCCAGACAGGCCGCAGGAAAGAGAAGGGGGCTCCCATTGCTGCCTGGGCTTGGGGACTACACAGATTAACATCTCTCTCACCCCTGCTTTATGACTTCTAGTCTCCCATGTTCGACGGAAAGGTCCCACACTGGTACCACTTCTCCTGCTTCTGGAAGGTGGGCCACTCCATCCGGCAGCCTGATGTTGAGGTGGACGGGTTCTCTGAGCTGCGATGGGACGACCAGCAGAAGGTCAAGAAGACAGCAGAGGCTGGGGGCGTGGCAGGTGTGTAAGGGGGGGCAGGAATACAGCCCTGTCTCTGTCTTGCACCGGTAGAATGAGAGCATCTCCCCATCCGGCCACATGGTCTGTTGCACGAGGTCTGATGTTTTGTATTTCCAGACACTGAAAATGTAGCCTTTAAATTTGCATGGTTTCATTTTTAATAAGTTTTGATTTTTTTTATTAGTAGTAGTGTCTGTTGTGCGTGTGTGTGCACGTATGCTACAGTCTACATGTGGAGGACAGCTTTACTAAGTTGGGTCTCTCCTTATTTGCATGGGCTCCTGGAATTGAACTCGGGCTGCCAGGCTTGCACAGCATATACCTTCACAGCCGAGCCATCTCACCAGCCGGACTTTGGTTTTTAGAGCAGTTTTAGGAAACCCAAGAGATACAAGAGTGCGGTGCTCCCATGGGCCCCTCACTCCACATTAGCGCATTTACAGCAGTTGATGAAACTTGATTGACACATCGTGATCTTGCTGTTGTGCATTCTCTGGGCTTGAATGGATGGATAACTTCTCGCTGTGAGGCGGGGTCACTGCCTTTCAGGTCCTAAGCACAGAGGTTACCCCAATAAAAGACTTCTGTACCTTTTCTTTCTTCTCATACTTGGGAAATCTTTAAAAAAAAAAATGAAAGAAAGGAAAAAGAAAAAAACAGACCTCAGGCAGAGTCAGGTGGATCTCTGTGAGTTCAAGGATACCCAGTGGTGTGTATGGAGATCCTGTCTCAAAGCAAAATATAAACAGACCTCAAGGAGGACAGTGTTGGCACACACCTGCACACCTTTATTCCCAGCTATGGCAGAGGCAGGTGGTTCTCTGAGAGTTGGCTAGCCTGGTCTATAGAGTGAGTACCAGGGCTACACAGAGAAGCCTTGTCTGGAAAGAAAAACAAAAAAACAACCCCACAGTCAGCCACAGCCTTGGCTTCTGTTCTGATTTCTAGCCTCCTGGGTCAGTTTTGCTTGGGTTTAGTTGCAGGGAGAAAAGGAAATAAATGTGTGTACTTTCCTCTGCCCTTTTTCATTTGGCATGACGTGTCCTTGGTCTTTCCTGTTGGTGACTGTGGGTTGGTGATTATTTATTCCGCAGACTTTGTAGTGTTGATAAAGTTCGAGTGTCCTTCATCAAAAACTTGAAACTGAGCAGCAGTGCACCACAGGTGGAAGGCTCCGCACCTGACTTCGTGACAGTTGGAGTCAACCGTAGACAGGCTGGAAATACCGTGTGCACTTACCTTTGGGCTGTGTGTGTAATGTGTCTGAAACAGATGGATTTCATGTGCGGACCTGCAGTCCCTCCTGACTCCAGGATGTTTTGTGTATCTGCAATTATTCCAAAAGTCAAAACAAAAAATTGAACTCCAGAACAGATGCCAAGCATTTTGGATGGGGATACTCAGCCTGTAGCTTGTCGTGATTTCTTTCTTTTTTCCCCTCCTTTTCTTTTCTTTTTAAATGTGTAGGAGTGTTTTGTCTGCATGTTTGTGCTTGGTTCCCAGGGAGGTCAGAAAAGAACTTTGGGTCACCCGGAGCTAGAGTTATGGACAGTTGTGAACCACCATGGATGGGTCCTAGGAAATGAACCTGGATCCTCCACAAGAACAACAAATACTCTGAGCCATCTCCCCCGCCCACTTGTCATGATTTCAGTGTGTACTTTATCCCTGCACTATGAGTGCTTAATCCTAGGTGCAGGTTACTGGCCAAACACAAGTATTGTGACTATACTGTCTCCCAGTCTGTGGCTCACCTTTCACTTTAACTATAAATTTTATTACATTTATTTATTTTGGGAGGGGGGTCATTGCATACATACATGGCTATTCTTTCTTAACGCCGATCGTATCCCAAGGATAGAACTTGGGTATAGTCAGACTTTCCTTGGGGCCACCAGATCACAAATAATGACATGGATATTTCTTATTATGAAAGTTTGACCTATAGCTTAGGCTTGTTTGTAACTAGCTCGTAAAACTTATATTAACCCATTTATATTAATCTATGATTGTCTATCACGTGGCATTACCTCTCTTCCATCTTGCACCTCCCATTTCCTCTCCCTGTCTCTTGGCATATCCCACCTCTCTGGATTCTTCCTCTTCCTGCCTTTCCCCGGAAATCCTGCCTGTCCTCTCCTGCCTAGCTATTGGCCATTCAGCCTTTTATTACATCAGTCCCAGCAGTACTCCTTTACTTAGTACAAATATCCCACAACACTTGGGCTGAAGTTAGCTTGTGTTAGCTATAGGATGACGGTGAGGCTTTCCTGTTGTTACAGCGGCCTTTGTTGAAAGACTGTACTCATGACTTCTGCTGCTGTGGTAGGACAGCGTGACCAAAGCAACTCAGAGAGGAAAGATTTTATTCGGACTAAGAGTCCATCATGACAGGAATGGGCTCTGTGAAATATCTTATGTATTTAAATTAAATTATACGCTCTGAAGTATTTTATGTATTTAAATAGCTATGTGCTTTAATTGATTTTTTCTGGTTTTTATTTCTAATGTGGAAATGGCTTTCATATTTGCATATTGGCCTGGTTTTCTATAAATTTTCAGAGTATACTTACTAGTAGCTTTTCTGTGGATTCCTGAAGCTATCCTCTGAGTATTGCTGTGTTCTGACTTATTCATATGTGGGCCAGAAGATAATTGGTGGCAGTCAACTTTGCCCTTCCATCATGAGTCATGGCTGGCTATACAATTAAAGTTGTCAGACGTTTTGCCCTCAAGCGATCTCTCAATCATATTTACTTTTTAGATGGGGTCTTACTGTTTAGCTCTGGTTATCCTGGAACTCCCTATATAGACCAGGCTGTCCCCTGCCTCCTAGGTGCTAGGATTAAAGGCATATGCCACCACATCCAGCATGAGTCTAGGGGCTTTAGAGATCACTCAGCCCTTAAGGGCACTGGAAGCTCTTCTAGAAGACCTGGGTTTAATTTCCAGCACTTACATGGCAGCTCACAGTGTCCATAGCTCTACTTCCAGAGGATCCAGCACCCTCTCTGTACCCCACTGGTACCATGTATACAACTGGTACACAGACATGCAAGCAAAATCCCCATACACATAAAGTAAATAAACTTTTTAAATCTAGCTTTTTGTCTCCCCCTTAAGCCCTTCACCATATGTTCAGTTCTTATATAGGCTTGTGGTTCATCTGTATTTAAATATTCCTTTCAATTCAACACTTAACTTTGAATCATAAAAGCACAATAGCAATGAGAAGTCTGAGTTGGAAATTAAACAAAAAATAACCATAGTTGTTGCCAGTAGAGATGACCTAAACTGATTGTGCTCACCCAAATCACAATGTCTTTGTGGGAGGATCCTGGGCGGAGGAAGACAGAAGATGGGGACATTTGGGGACTGCAGTGTGAAGCTGCAGAGTTGAGCAGTGATGTATGTTTGGTTCTTCAGGCAAAGGCCAAGATGGAAGTGGCGGCAAGGCGGAGAAGACACTGGGTGACTTCACAGCTGAATACGCCAAGTCCAACAGGAGTACATGCAAGGGCTGTATGGAGAAGATAGAAAAGGTAGCGCTGGGGAGCCAGTGTCTGCACTTGTGGGATCTCACCTTAGGTGGGGGGCATTGGCTATCTCAGGAGAAAAGAGCAAACAGCCTCTCCATTTTGGCTCCGCACCCATGGTCAGAAATACAGTGGAGAGCCTTGTAGAGAGGGGAGTGACAGTTCTGGGCAGATCGAGTCCTGTGCCATTGTGCAGCTGCCTCCATGGGCAGGGGCCCTGGAAGAAAGATCTTGGAAAGCACCAGCATAGGTCCCCAAAGTCAAGCAGGTTCGGGGGAGTTCTTGTGTAGTTGGTTTGAGGTTAGGAGGGCTGTGTGGGCCTTCAGCAATCCTGGTTTGTCAGAGTAACTTCACAGACCAGCCTACCCTGCCACTAGTTCTTGCCCCTGAAGGCTGGCAGCCAGTCGGGTGGGGTGGCTGGCTGGCTGGGTATGCTACTGAGAACAGGGTAGAAGGTGTGCCTATGCTCGCCAGCATTTTCTTCTCTGCTGCCATGATTCACTTAGCACTGGTGAAGGGTTTCTCTCCCTTGGAGTATTGTGAGGTGCATGAGTCAACATTCTGTATGGTAACAATGCCAGAGGTCGTCTACCTGAAGAGGGAGCTTTGTGTTGGCTCTCGGTTTTAGGTGTTTCAGTCATGGTTCCTTGGCCCTGTTGTTTGGGTGGCATCACACATGGCAGGAGCCTGGCACAGGAGTCCTTTTCATCTTGTGGAATGCAAAACAGAAAGACCAACCTCTTAATATCAAGGGAAACCCAAAGCTCTAACCTTCTAGTAGGCTTTCTACCAACTCCCAAGAGCATCACAGTCTGATGGTATAAAGGCCTTTGGGAATAGTTCAAGAGCCAAATGTAGTAGGCACAAGACAGAGGAAAATGTAATCGCTAACTGTCCTTGCCTTCCACCATTAAAAATTGGAGGTAAAAAGTATGGTGCCCTTGCTTCCAGGGGAGCACAGCCTGGTCTGTGCTCGAGTATCACTCGACCCTGGAAGGAGATTTCTGCATTATCAGGAACCTTGTTCACTGGGTTCTTGTCCACCGCCTCACAGGTGGGAAACTTACAGAAATGTCACTTGTAGGAATTGTACACCTGGCAGGACCCAGCTCTTGCTTATCTGCAACTTAGCCGGACCCTTAGGTATAGTAACCACAGTCCACGGGAGGGTGGAGGATAGGTGAAAAGTCTCTGTTGGGATAAGTTGCCACACTGAATCCTTTATAGAATGGTGCAGTGCCACTGCTGACCAGCACACCATGTCAGGGAAGTGTTAGTACTTCGTTACTTGTCTAAGCAGGTGGGTAGGTAGTCATCCACAGTGCAAGGTGTCTTACTACTAATGCAGTAGGTAGCGTGTCCGTCTCATAGAATGTTAGTGCAGGGACCTAAGGGTACCCACAATCCTTGGTGGCATAAGAGCCAAAATTTTCTGAGTTGCTACCTGTGCTTTGATGGGATTTAGGCTACCTGTTCCCCTGTCTGGCCTTGTCATTCCTTATGTGCCACATTGTCCCTACAGGGCCAGGTGCGCCTGTCCAAGAAAATGCTGGACCCGGAGAAACCTCAGCTGGGTATGATCGACCGCTGGTACCATCCAACTTGCTTTGTCAAGAACCGGGAGGAGCTGGGCTTCCGGCCTGAGTATAGTGCCAGCCAACTCAAGGGCTTTAGCCTCCTCTCTGCGGAGGACAAAGAAGCCCTAAAGAAGCAGCTCCCAGGAGTCAAGAGTGAGGGGTAGGTTGGCTGTGATTAAAATGTGGAGTCCTGAGGCCGCCTGTGGACTCCATTCCTCTGCTGATGATCGGAAAGCCAGGAGCTGTGGGCCTGTGGTATCAGGACAGCAGAGAGACTGGGGCATCTGCTATTCCAGCACCTCTTCCCCCACCCCCCACCTCCGGCAGCTCACTAGTTATGAGATCTACCTCCAGGCACTCTGAACTTCTGCCCTCGGGCCTGGTACAGCAGACTATGCCGCTTTTTTTTTAATTCTTATATTTATTTATTCATTTATTTATTTATTATGTATACAATATTCTGTCTGTGTATGTCTGCAGGCCAGAAGAGGGCACCAGACCTCATTACAGATAGATGGTTGTGAGCCACCTTGTGGTTGCCGGGAATTGAACTCAGGACCTTTGGAAGAGCAGGCAATGCTCTTAACCACTGAGCCATCTCTCCAGCCCTCTGTGCCGCTTTTTTATACAGCCTTCAGATGCTCTCAGACCAGTCAAGTAGTTCCCTTACATGTTAATGGCCATCGTTTACCACCCTGAGAAAGTCCACGTGTGTTTCTTTGTTTGGGTCCCTGGGTGAATCGTGGCTGTTGATAAGTGAATAGACAGTGGTGGATAGGTGGGTCCACACACGGAGGTAGCGTCTAGGGTGACTTAGAACGAGCATGCTACGGCATAGAGCAGTGTACTGTGTTCATGAGCCGTATCTGTACCACTGTCACCAAGAAGCTTGCACCATTCCAGATCCTAACACAAGCTCTTGGAGCAGCACCGGTGCCTCTGGAGTGTGAAGCTAGCAAGTCAGGCCAGTGGTGAGGATGTTTTGGACTCTTAGAGCACAGGGGATTGGGATTCTCTGGCTACCGTCATGCCTGGAGAGCTGGGGTGTGTTGAGCATGGTTGGTGTGCCAGACCCTCCTCTCGGTCCTGTGCCCGAGTGAGCTGTTTCATCTTGTTAGCACCATAGTCCTCCTCCCCTAGCACATGGCTTTGCGGAGTACAGGGTGAACTCAGGCTGCAGGGTTTTCTGTGTATCCTTGGCTGTCCTGGAACACATTCTGTAGACCAGGCTGGCCCCAAACTCACAGGGCTCTGCCTGTCTCTGCCTCCCGAGTGCTGGAATTACAAGTGCTTACCACCACCACCCAGTTAGGCTCAGTTCTAGTAGCTGTGTTTGGCTTTTCCACAGTCCCCCGTCACTTTGTGTGTAAGAGACGTGGGGTTTAGCATCAGGTGTGACCTGAGCCCTTGGTGTGTCCTGGTTGTTCTAGACACTAAAGTGAGCTCCAGGCCCCTCATTGGCCAAAAATGTTGTGAAAGTCATAGCTGCTCCCGAGAGCAGAGTGAGAAGGCAGGTGGAAGAGGGGCTAATGGGGTTCACACTGGGTGTCCTATTGGACGGGAGGCTCTGGTTCTTAAATAAGTCCTGTATCTTTCAGAAAGAGAAAAGGTGACGAGGTGGATGGAGCAGATGAGGTGGCCAAAAAGAAATCTAAAAAAGGAAAGGACAAGGACAGTAAGCTGGAAAAGGCCCTCAAGGTGAGTCCTGGGCAGGAGGACATCTGGCTGTCCCTACTTAGCAAGACCAGTGCAAATTCTCACAAATGTGACTGTTGTTGGGCCACGAGGCTTTTCTCCCAGCTTGTTTCCTCCCCTTCGCAGAAGTCATTTTTATTTGGGTGATGGGACACATTAGACTCAGATGCCAGGCCTGCAGCATGGACCAGGCGCTGTAGAATGTGCCATGTCTCCCCAGACTCGCTGGGCGACACAAAGTGATGCTTCAGTCTCAACCCAGGTATCACTATCTTAGCTGCAGGCTTGCTCCTGAGTATAGAGGTTCTTAGCATAGATACCTTGGAGGCCTAAGGAGAAAGTTTTCCCAGTTTTTAAAATGAAGGTCTTTTTTAACAAAGGACTGGAAAGCATGCAATAAAAAGGGAATCTCCACATCCCAGCACTCAAGAAGCAAAGACAGGCGAATCTCTGAGTTTGAGAACAGCCTGGTATACAGAGCCAGTTCAGGACAGCCAAGGCTACACAGACAAACCCTGTCTTGAAAAGAAACAAAATGGGTTGAAGCAATGGCTCTGGCTAAGAACACTGGCTGCTCTTCCAGAGATTCTGAGTTCAGTTCCCAGTAATCACATGGTGGCTCACGACCACCTAGAATGAGATCTGGTGTTCTGGCATGCAGAACAGCATATAAATAAATAAACAAATAAAATAATAAACAAAAAACAATGCAACAACAACAAAAAGGAATTTCCCCCACTAAATCAATGGTCATCGACCAGAGGGGCTCATCACTCTTGCTGTGCTGTGTTTGGGCAGAGAACAGTGGGTCTCTTCTTGGGAACATGATTTTTCAGAGGCCATCTGTTTGAGTTTCTGATTTTGACCGGTGGAGCCCTCTACTTGAGTGAGTGTAATGTGCAACGGGTGTTTTGGCTGCCTGTGTGTCTGCTCCCTACGGAGGCCAGAAGAGGGTACAAGGTTGTTTGGAACTAGAACTAGAGAAGGTTGTGAGTCGCCATGTGGATGCTGGAAATTGAACCCAGGTCCTCTAGTTGAGTCATCTCTAGCCATTCCCACATTTGATTTTTATTCATCTTTGCGTTCCTATAAATGGAAGCTTTCTGTCCTGACCACCTGGTCCCAAATAAACACACAGAGGCGTACATTAATTGCAAATGCTCAGCCGATAAACTCATTTCTATCTGTGCCTTGCCACATGGCTCATGACTTGGTACCTCATTTTCTACGTGTCTTGCTTATTCAGCAGCTGACTGACATCTCTCCCAACTCTCCTGACTCCTCCCTTCCTCCCATCATTTTCTCTGTAAGGCTGTCTCACCCAATCTCTTCTTGGCCCTGTTATCAGCCAATCCATTTTTTATTAACAATGGGTATAATCCACGGCACATTCCCTTCAGTGGGTGTGCTGATACTTTCTCCCCGATGTGGCCAATGATGAAGAGCGAGCCAGAAGTTTGGATTACGTTCTCAGCTCCTTCTCCCTCAGCTGTAAAGAGAAATATTCTGCCATTTCTGTGAAACCTGTCTTCATAGACTGTTGCTCCTGGTGTCCCAGTGTGTTTCTGCTACAGGGAAAAGTGAAAAGGATGGTACTGAGGGCCCAGCACTGGAACTGGGAAGCAGGGAGTGCATGTAGGTAATGGCCTTAATTAGTGGGGTCGATGTCTTGCCCTGGCATGAATGGCAGCCTGTGTAGTATAGTAGGACCAGCATTCTCCTTTCCAGCTTAGAAGGTGCAGCCTGCTACCCCATGGAAGGTGGAGGCTCATCTTGGCCGGCCTCCTTGGCCAGTAGTTGTGAAAATAAATGAGATAGAACTTAAAGCAACAGCAAAGAGTGGGCACTCAGTAGACACTGAAATTGAGATTTAAAGTCCCAGTTCCAGAAGAGATCACATAGATTCCTGCTTGAGCTTGAGTGTCTAGGAGACTTAAGGAATCTAACTGGGTGTTGGGGCCATAAGCCCTACCCAGAACTTGTAGTTGCTTCTCTGTATCTTTTAAAACAGCTTTCATAGGGGTTGACACCAAAACCCTGTGCAATAGAGAATTCAGTCTTTTGGGTTTTTGAGACAGTGTTTCTCTTTGTAGCTCTGTCTGTCCTGGAACTCACTTTGTAGACCGGGCTGGCCTTGAAATCAGAGATCCTCTTGCCTCTGCCTCAGGAGTGCTGGGATTAAAGGTGTGCATCACACCGCCCAGCAGGGATTCAGTCTAACGAGTGGTCTCCTCTATACTTTGCAGAGTATTTTCTAAGAACATTGCCTGGGCTTATTTTGATGTGCACATGGATTTGCCTGAGGGTTAAACCCTGGTAGTGGTGGAGTTGGCCAGGCTGGCTTTGGAGGAGGAGCCCTCAAGGGTTTGCAGTGGAAGGCTCAGTGATGGGGCCTGCCACTCCGGTGATAGAGCTCAGCCAATAAGGGCACTGCATCTATGTTGTGTACCGCATGCTTGCCTGGTGCCCAAGGAGGAGGTTTTGAGCTACCATGTGGTTGCATCTCTAAACCATCTCTCCAGTCTGATTTTTCATATTTTTATATTAATTGTTTTGCATGTGTACATGGTGTTCATATGGAAGTCGGGACAACTTGCCGAATTTAGTTCTCTACTTCTACAAAGTGGGCCCCAGGGGTCAAAGTCAGGTCATCAGGCTAGTAGCAAGAGACTTTTCCCGTGAGCCATTTTGTTAATCAAAGTAGCTCTTAATTAACTCATTAGTTCAGCAAAGACTGAGGCAGGAGAATTGCCATGAGTTTGAAGGCAGCCTGGGTTCCTGAGTGAGATCCTCTTTTACCCTAGTCTCTCCCTAAAGGTTACCACTTAAACTTTTGAAGTGTACAGCCCAGGCTTTTATTGCCCCCCAAAGAAGACCCATACCCTCTGCCTCAGTAGCAACAACCATACCACCAGACTTGTGGCCAGCCCCGAGACCAACGCAGCGTTCATCAGCCCCTGACTTGTCCTAGGCCTCTGAGTTTCATCTCCAAAAACTACATTATGGGGTCTAGATGTGATAACACACCTTAATTCTAACGCTTGGGAGGCAGAGACAGGTGGCTTTCTGTGAGTTCAAGGCTAGCCTAATATACATAGCAAGTTCCTAGACAGTCAGGGCTACATAATAGAGAGACCCTTTGTCAAAAAAAAGCTTAAAATATGAAAGGAGAGAACCAAATCCCACACGCTATTCTCTGACCTACATATGTGCACTATGGAACATGTCAGTGTATGCTTGTTAATAAATGCAATTTTTAGTATGGTAAGAAAACAAGGGTGTGTGTGTGTGTGTGTGTGTGTGTTTAACTTTGATTTCCATTGTGGGGTCTCATCCTCAGGCCCAGAACGACCTGATCTGGAATATCAAAGATGAACTGAAGAAAGCCTGTTCCATCAATGACCTGAAGGAGTTACTTATCTTTAACCAGCAGCAAGTACCATCTGGAGAGTCTGCGGTGAGCTGCCTTTGTGTTGGGGGGAACACAAAGAAGGCACTTAAAGAAATCACGGCTCACCGTCTCCTTCAGTTGGGAGGCTTTCCCAGCTATACCATACATTGCCTCATGTTTGTTCTGATTTAGAACTTGGTGAAGTCCCAAGGTGAGCAGGTACTTTTACTTGGTACACAGTACCTTGTGTGTTCATATACATATATAGCACTGACCCAAGGACCTCTGCTGTCTGCTGCCATGTGTCCCATGGCTGCTAAACCCACCCTGCACCTGCTTGGGCCACTCCTTGTGTAGTAGAATGTATGCTGTAGGCCTCCCTTGGCTTTCTAATTTCCTGAGGTGGGGTTGCCGCAAGACCCCCAAGTGTAAAGCCTGGCCTGTATCGTAAGCTGGCAGCTGAGCTGTGGTAGAGCCCAGAGACGACCTTTTTCTAGGGCATAGGTCTGTTTGAGAGCTCTTCCGTCTTCATTGGTAGCTATCATGTCCTGAGCCTCTGGTCTCTGACATGTTTCTTCAGATCTTGGATCGTGTTGCTGATGGCATGGCGTTCGGGGCCCTCCTGCCCTGCGAGGAGTGCTCAGGGCAGCTGGTCTTCAAGAGTGATGCTTACTATTGTACTGGGGATGTCACTGCCTGGACCAAGTGCATGGTCAAGACACAGACTCCTAGCCGAAAGGAATGGGTAACTCCAAAGGTAAGTGTTGGGGCATCTAGAATCTGCTGGCAGGAAATGTGACTGGACTTGAGCATACGTCAGGTCTTAAGATGACAGTCCATGTTCCTCATAACCAGTGCTCTCTGTTCCTCGTTTACTGCTGTGATCACCCCCCTCCCCTCCCTGGGCTAGCTCTGCCTTCCTTGGCCTGAGTAAGCTACTCGATAGCCCACCTGACTTAATCATTTCCTCACCATTAGAATCTCAGCTTGCCAGCCAAGATGGTGATGGCACTGCCTTTAATCCCAGCTCTCAGGAGGGAGAGGCGGGGAGATCTCTGAGTTCGAGACCAGCCTGGTCTACAAGAGCTAGTTCCAGGACAGGCTCCAAAGCTACAAAGAAACCCTGGGGGCGGGGGCAGATGACTCACCTTGCCCAGCTTTCTGATACGCAGATTCTACAATCCCTTATATAGCATTTTTGTGCCTTTTCCTGCCTTTGGTTGGGACAGTTGTAAGATGACAATGAGCAGAATCCGTCATTAGATGGCAGAGTGTGTACTTAACCTCCTTTGTGGGAGGGTGCAAAATGTGCTCAGTCTGGTGATGCTTGCTGTCCAAACATTGTGGAGTTCATGACTGTTGTTTCCCCAGGTGCTTATCTCAGACCAAAAGTCAGCTCCTTAATGTCCTCCAGAACCCTTGTGACCCTTCCTGACTGATTCTACTTGCCAGGGTTCCCATTGGCTACTGTGTTTTACGAGGTACCTGTGTCCAGGCAACTCTGCTGTTTTGACTCTTGGCAGACTTGTCCAGGTACTGCCTGCACGTATTCCTGCATATCTCCCCTCCTGGCATCTGTGTGCTGTACGCTGTCCAGACAGAACTGCTTCCTGAGGGCAAAGGCCCTCTGTCTAACCTTTTGTGCCATGTGGCATTGATGAGTGTGAACCTGAAGGTGTCTGGCACCTCACTTGCCATTCACTGAACATGGGCACAACTAGGAAGTTCCTTTCTCAAGAGGGAGACTTGGGAGCAGAGACTGTGCTCTGTGACACCATCAAGTGACCACCTCCCTCCCTACTGCAAGGCCTGTATGTAAGTCGTTTGGGAAACAGAAAGAACTGCGCCAGTTGAGCCATTTCTGGTGACCACAAGAGGGCTTGCTATGTGTATTCCTCCCTAGCAAGCAAGGGAACTTAACCTGGGTCTCCTTCGGAAAACTTCTAAATCTCTCACTGGGTGTTTGAGGTGTTTTTGTTTTTGATCCCTTAAAACCAGTGAGCCTGAGGCCCCGCTACCCAGAGTCTAGTTTACATTAGGGACCAGTTATATTAGCTTCCTTCGCTTGGGAATGTGCGCTCAGGGTTCCCTGTAACTGGGTAGTTGATTGGATTTTGATACTGGATAACAGTTCATTGTCTCTATACAGCCCTGGCTGTTCCTAGAACTCACTGTGTTTAGACCAGGCTGGCCCTTAACTCACAGAGATCCGTCTGCCTCCCAAGTGCTGGGATTAAAGGCCTGCACCACCACTCTACCCTCTGGCCTTCAGCCCTGAGGGAAGCACCTGAGGACCCTAGAGGTCAAGGACAAGGAGGTCCCAGCATGCATCCTAGGGCTGGTGACGCTTCTCTCACTAAGCTGTCCCCTGGCTTTTTATTTTGTATTAAGATATGACTTTTATTGGGGGGGGGGCTCGTGTACCATGGTGCACATGTAGAGGGCAGAGAACAGTTTGTGGGAGTTCTTCCACCATGTGGGTTCTGGGGGTCAAACTCAGATCCCTGGCTCGGCAGTCTCCACTGAGCCGCCTCATTGGCCCTTGTTTTGTTTTTCTGAAGGGTACTATTTTTTCTCTCAGGCCCCTGCAGTAACTGATCTGTCATAGATAAAGGAAGTGAGTCCTATAAACGGTAACAGTAACAAGCTTTCTTCCTGGAACTTCAGCATTCTCCTGTTTATTGTAGAGATTTTAAGAAGGATTATTTAATTTGGACAGGACATGTCCCACTTAGTCTATTGCAGGTTTATTTCAAGAGACATCCGATGCCTTTAAAACTGAAACTTAATGTTGTTTAGGAATTCCGAGAAATATCCTACCTCAGGAAATTAAAGGTCAAAAAACAGGACCGGATATTCCCTCCGGAGACCAGTGCCCCAGCGCCACTGGCACCTCCACCCTCCGTTACCTCAGCACCCAAAGCTGTGAACTCCTCTGTCCCAGCAGGTATGACTCCGGGAAGGATTATGGGCTGGGTTTATTCCTAGGAGCCGTGCCATGCAAAGACATAGAGGAATGACGAGGGTATCCTGTGGTCTGTTTGCCATGTGGTCAGCGTTCCTTGGGGATGGTCAGAATATACCACATGGTGTGCTACAAAGCACATCCTCACTCTCCAGGCCCGTTGTCCTCCCTGCCATCAGGACCCTGGGGAGATCCCAGTCATGAGTTGGCATGCCTCAGGCCGTCAGAAGCAGATAGAGCTATGTTTTGTTGGCAAGGAGAAATGTTGCCCACCCCTTCAGGCATGTGGACACTCTTGAACCATAAAGGTGGAGGTCAAGGCTCTGCTTCTGGACACCAGCCCAGCTGCACCTGTTCCACCCCTGGTGCTGAGCGGTGGTTGCCCCAAGTCCTCTCTGCTGCTTGAATCCTGGGGTCTACATGAGCACACGGTGGTCAGTCAATATCTGCTCTCCAGTCCCCCTTTGACAGGTCCTTCCTCTGCTGTCTCCTCGATTGCCATTCACACCCAAATCTGTGATTTTGTTCTCTACAGAGACATTAATAAGATTCACGTGGTGTCATCAATGTCCACCCTCTAGAGCGGATAGGCTAGACCTCCCCTATTGAGAGATACGAGCTGTGGCCTGGCTGTAACCAGTGATGCGTTCTTGCCTTCCTTTCCCAGGGGGCCCCATCCATGCCAGCCTTACAGTCAGTGCTGGGTACTTGGTGCAGCTTGCTCTGCCTTTCCTGGAACAGCTCAACTCAGTGTGATCACACTGATGAAGGCCTTTGTCACCAAGAAGTTACTCAGGAGTTAGGTCTCGCCACCTACCCTCTTGAGCATTCTCTTCCCATCTCCAGATGCAGCGTATCCTGTCTGCCCCCTGAGCAGTCCCGGGTTGCCAGTTCATGGTTTGTTCCTACCCAGTTTTCTCTGTTGCGGAACTCAGGTCCTCAAGTGGAAGTTTGCTGTTTTGCCCTTTGCTCTCCCACTGGCTGTGGGCTTTGGTCTTCCCAAGATTTCCCAAGGCTGGCCACACCCTGGCTTCTGGGGTTTTCTCCCAAGGAGCCTGCAGTTAGTCTTGCTTCACTTTGTCTTTTCCTGGGAGCAGAGTTGAGTGGGCCTAGCCTGACGCATCTACTTTCCTGTCCCAGATAAGCCGCTGGCCAACATGAAGATCCTGACTCTCGGTAAACTCTCCCAGAACAAAGACGAAGCAAAAGCCATGATTGAGAAACTTGGGGGCAAGTTGACGGGCTCGGCCAACAAGGCCTCCCTGTGTATCAGCACTAAAAGTGAGTTTAACGGGCTCATGTCTCTTGCAAGTGTAAGAAGGGTGTGTGTGTGGCACAGCTGGGGTTCAGCCTGTCGTTGCTTGAATGTAAACTGGTATTGTACTGTGCAGTCCTTGTGTGTGCTCACAGTGGCTCAGCATTCCCAGCCGTGGGCCATAGTAAGTGTCACTGTGCGGTGTCCATGGGATGTCCCCAGTTCGCTGTCAGAACAAAAGGTATGAAAATAGAGAGGAACTGGTTCCTTTGTAGATAGGGTGAAGGTTACTGCTTCACAGTCTGGTGATGAGGCCCATATTTTTAGGCTGGACTGGTGAATGTTGTGGGTCTGGGCCCAAGAGTCAATTTCTGTTGAGTACCTCTGACACCACGCTGGGGTTGGGAGAAGATGGCTCCCTTGGTATTCCATACCCGAGGGACAGCCAGTGCCATTGGATCATGACTGTCGGATGGAGAGGATGGAGGAAGTGTTGATCATGAGGACATTAGTATTCTGGGGCTGCAGTAACTACAAGTCCGGCTCACTTTTTTGCTTATGGTTTGTTTGGTTTTTTTCCCCTCCTTTCTGGATTTAAACAGAGGAGGTGGAAAAGATGAGTAAGAAGATGGAGGAAGTGAAAGCAGCCAACGTTCAAGTTGTGTGTGAGGACTTCCTCCAGGATGTGTCTGCCTCCACTAAGACTTTCCAAGAGCTGCTCTCAGCCCATAGCTTGTCCTCGTGGGGGGCTGAGGTGAAGGTAGAACCTGTTGAAGTGCCAGTCCCCAAGGGCAAGTCAGCTGCACCCTCCAAGAAGAGCAAGGGCCCTGTCAAGGAGGAAGGTGAGACCCCGCTGCCCTGCCTGTGACCTTGCTTCTGTGTGCTGCTCTGGCGAGCTGGGTTGAGTGGGCACACACAGCACCCATGCTGCACGCCTCTGGAAGCTGCTCTGCCTTTGTTGCCTTAGTTTGGTTCTTTATGTTCCTCTGTCCCTTCCTGAGGTGTCAACAAGTCTGAGAAGAGGATGAAGTTAACTCTGAAGGGAGGAGCAGCTGTTGACCCTGACTCTGGTGAGTGATGAGGGGCCACTCATGCCCCGCAGTGGTGGTTCAGAGAGTAGCCAGAGGGAGCAGGCAGCCTTTGATTGCCAGCCAGTCCTGGAATCATGGGTGCCGGTGGGAGAACCTCTAAACGTGGTGAAACACACAATTGACTGGGGACTCCTAGGCCCACAGACCCCTCTCCTGCACCCTAGCCCTTCAAGGGAAAAAACTACAGGAGCTTTGCCTCTGGGGCAGGTCTGGAACACTCTGCCCACGTCCTGGAGAAAGGCGGGAAGGTGTTCAGTGCCACACTTGGCCTGGTGGACATTGTGAAAGGGACCAACTCCTATTACAAGCTGCAACTTCTGGAGGATGACAAGGAGAGCAGGTGAGCTGGGAACAGATTCCCTCCAGGCTTAGAATGTGCTGCCCACCTTGAAAAGTCAGGCTGCCGCAGAACCTGGAGCAGAACTCCCCGTTAAAAATAGCAGCGCTGACAATCAGTTGTGTTGCTGTGCTTGGCTCAACCATCACAGGCTGTGGTTTCACATCTACCACTGGGTTATTCTCTTGGGCATTAAAAACAAACAAGATTCATGATTTATTGTTGTGCATGTATTAAAATTAAAGTTTATTTTGTTTGTTTTTTGAATCAGTTTCTCTTTGTAGCCCTGGCTATCCTGGGACTTGCTTTTTAAACCAAACTGGCCTCAAATTCTTGAGATCCACCTGCCTCTGCCTCCCAAGTGCTGGGATTAAAGGTGTTCACCACCACCACCAGGCTTTAAATTTATTCTTTAGTGCCATTCCATACTTGGTGGTTACTAGAATGAAGGTGATTGTTTTGGAGTGTATAGGCTCTCTCGGTTGTAGTGTGCTTACCTAGTGTGTTCAAGGCCCTGGTTCCACCTGTAGCACCAGTCAACAAATGGGAGGGAGGGAGGGAAAGAGAGCGAGAGCGCACACTTGTAAAAGCGTCCCTTGGGTGGGCAGTGGTGGTGCACAAAGCAGATGGTTCTCTGGATTCGAGGACAGCCTGGTCTTCAGAACAAGTTCCAGGATAGCCAGGGCTACACAGAGAGGAGAGGAGGGAAGACTGTCCCTTACTGAAGATGAAACAGAACAAAAGCTCATCGTCTGTCTGCCTCCTTCATATCCTCTCACAGGTACTGGATCTTCCGATCCTGGGGCCGAGTGGGCACGGTTATCGGCAGTAACAAACTTGAACAGATGCCATCTAAAGAGGATGCTATTGAAAACTTCATGAAATTATATGAAGAGAAGACTGGAAATGCCTGGCACTCAAAAACCTTCACAAAGTATCCCAAAAAGTTCTACCCTCTGGAGATCGACTACGGCCAGGTAATCAGGATAGAGCTTTTCCAGCATCTGTTCCTTACTCCGCAGTGTGGCTCAGATGGTGTTGGTGAACAGTGACACATTTAGATAAGAGTTAATGGTAGCAGTGTGACAAATCTTCTCCCCAAAACAGACGAGAACTTCCTGGCTCATTACATGAGCCAGTGTTACCCAAGAACATTAGGAAAAAGCTGTTGAATACCATCTCTGTAATGCAAAATCCTCAACTAACAAATCAAGCAGTATGTGAGACTGTATACACCAAGTTCAAGTGCAATATAAACCCCGAATTGGAGGTGTTTGACATTTCAATACTGCCTATGAATGAGGGCAGAAGTCACACGATCATCTCCATAGCTAAAAGAAAATTATTTTTAGACCTATGCCATAAAGCATCAAATGAAACTTAGATAGGAACAGGGTGGGAGGGAGCTCCAGCTGGATTTGAGCTCACACCCTCCCACTTAGCCTTCTGGGTGCTGGGATTACAGGTATATGCAGTTACAAGTGTTGCTGCACCCACAGCAGTGATTCTGAGACATGAAGTAAGAGAAATTTCTGCATTTGCTCTGGGCTTCTTCACTGTAATGCTTACCTTCTGGAAGGTTGTACATGTTGGTTTTGTAAAATCGCTGAAATTTATAAATGAGTGCAAATTTTAATTCCATGCCTTTGGGTTCCAGCATGCCTCAAAGGAGAAATTCTCTTGTAGAGTGTTGTGAGCTCTGCGTTAAAAATAGAATTTAGAGGTGGCTGGAGAGATGGCTTAGTGGTTAAGAGCTCTGGCTGCTCTTCCAGAGGACCCAGCTTCAATTCCCAGCATCCACATGACAGCTCACAACTGTCTGTAACTCCAATTCTAGGTGACCTGACACCCTCATACAGAAATACATAAAGGCAACACACCAGTGCACATAAAATAAAAGTAAATTATTATAGAATTCAGAGGGCAGTGTGGTGCCACCTTTAATTCCAGAGAACAGAGGCAGGTATATCTCTATTAGCTTGAGGTCACTCTGGTCTTCATGCTAACATGTTCCAGGGCAGCCATGCTTACATAGTGAGACTCTGGTTTTGGTTTTTGGTTTTGTTTTTTTTTTTGTTTTGTTTTAAGATTTTATTGTGTACACAGTGTTCAGCCTCCTTGTATGCCTACAGGCCAGAAGAGGGCACAAGATCTCATTACAGATGGTTATGAGCCACCATGTGGTTGCTGGGAATTGAACTCAGGACCTCCAGAAGATCAGCCAGTGCTCTTAATCTCTGAGGCATCTCTCCAGCCCTTGTTTTTGTTTTTTAAGTAGAATTTAGCTCTTACATAATGCGTAGGCTGAAGCCTTGAGACCCTGGACTTGGAAGTGAACTGAATTAAATATCTTAAGTATTTCTTTCAGAAAATTTTTGAGAAAGGCACGGACACTAAAACTACCCAGGATTAACCATAGTGAAGTCTTGGCGTATGTCTGCATCTGGCTAGTTTCACCTTTGGTGTCATTTTCCTGCCACAGTGTTTGAACCCTGCCTTACGTACTGTGTGGTTTGTGCCCATCTCTACCCTTGTGACCCAGGACCACCACACACTTTCTCCAAAGACAATGCTTTGCATAAGGAGCTCAGTGTAAGACAGATAGGTAGTTAGGTGTTTTAAAAGCGGAAACCATGACACTAACCTTAGTAATTTAACCCAGCCTTGTGCAAAATGGCCTCACTATAACCTAGTTGGTAGCAGCAGAACTGTTGAGCATTTCCAGTTTGTACTATGGCACCTGGGGTGGTGCTTGCATAGCACTTGGCTTGATTTAGAGTGGTGTATTTAAAAACCTCAGTGGTCGATCCCTTGGCCAGCAGCTGCCATAGGAAACTAACGCCTGCCCAAAGATACTGTTTCCTTTTGGAATGTTGGGTTGTGTTTGGGGTAGTTACGTATTTGTTTTTAGGTTGGTTTGATTAGATATTTGTTAAGGTCATGAGGCTTTGAGGGTTTTTTTGTTTGTTTGTTTGTTTAATTTTAGTTTTTGACAGGGACTTGCTGACCTGAAATTCACTATGTAGAACAGGCTAGCCTTAAACTCAGAGATCCTGCCTGCCTCTAGTGCTAGGATTAAAGATGTATACCACCTCTCACAGTTAAAGCATCATTTCTTCAGATTGCTTGGAACTCCATCTTGGGGTGAGCCAGAAATCACAGATGCTCAAAACAAAGCAGCCCCTCCCCCTGGTCAGACATTTAGATTCTTTGCAGGGACCTGCTGTGGTGATACAGGTAGGCATATGGATGCTTGTGTGCCTTCAGAGGTGGAGTCACTATGTCATAAATAATGTGCTCGTAGACAGTTTGCCCGCCAGTGCCTCTAAAGCTCCGTGTGCACAGTAGGTCCACTGGGAAATGACAGGAGCACTGCTGGCACAGGTGACTGCAGTTCACTCCAGGGAGAACCCAGGTCCACAGTCCACTTCATTTTCCCACTGCCCATACCCCACATGACAGGGCAGCGCAGCGCCCACCTTGTCGGGCTTAGGTGTGAAAACTAGAGGAGGCAGTCACAACAAGTTGATGTTAGCTTAGCCCAGTTCTCCAGGAGGCAGGAGTGAAGTCTCATGTGTTACTCGTTGATTAGCAATAGCGACCTGGAGAAGGTCAAAGCGGGATGACAGGTGCCGAGAGGTGCTGCATCTCTGTCAGGCTGGCTGGCAGAGCGAGGTGGCGCATGGGGATAGGTACTGTAGGGAAGGGGATGGAGACGGGTCCTGCAGCTTGCCCTGGGTGAGCAGGTACTAACAGGTCCCTGCCCGCTGGTCTGAACTTCATTTTCATAGCCAGCCCTTCTAAGGTGGCCATGGGCGGGCATGGGCAGCTTCTTCTGCAGGCACCAATGTACCCAGAGAGGGACAGGCGTTGTCAGAACAGCTGAAGGGGAGGGTACGGCTTGGGAATGCATAAAAATTATTTTGTCTGTGCAGAAACCCTCCTGGCCACTATGGTCTGGAGAGTTTTGGTGAGCATTTGGCTTTTTTTTTTTTTTTTGCTGGCTGTAGCCTATCCTAAATCTTAGTTACCTGTAGCTAAGCCCTGATGACACCGCCCTTTGTCTTCTTTGGGTTCTCTGCTGACATGAAGGATGAAGAGGCGGTAAAGAAGCTAACGATAAAGCCTGGCACTAAGTCGAAGCTCCCAAAGCCAGTGCAGGAGCTCGTCGGGATGATCTTCGACGTGGAGAGCATGAAGAAGGCCCTGGTGGAGTACGAGGTAGGTGCTGAGCCTGGCGAGTTCTCGTGTTCTCTCTCAGCCCTGCTTGCCAGGCATCACGTGCTGTGGAGCATCCAGTGTACAATACAGGGCTGGCCCTGGGCCCTGGCCCCTCTGCCTTCCCTGTTTTGTTTCTCTGTGTGTGAGGGTGCATAGGTCTGGTTCTTTGGGACCCAAACATACCAGCCAGCTGATGCCAGTGGAAGTCCAAGACTTTGGTTCACTTGTCGGAAAAAGAAAACTGGGTTGGAGAGAGATTGCTCAGTAGATAAGAGCACTTTCACTGTTCTTCCAGAGGACTTGAGTTCAGTTTCTAGCACCCGCATGACAACTCACGAGCATCTGCAACTCCAGTTCCAAGGGAATCTTATTAATCTCCACAGGCACTAGGTACCCAAGTGGTATGCAGGCATGTTGACAAAACAGTCGTAAATAGAAAATCATTTTTAAAAATTTTGAACTACAAAGAAAATGGGACCACCACCATCTTGACCCATGCTCCAGTCAATCAGTCAAACTCCCGTCAGCTCTTTCTTAAACATTGGAATTAGGTGTAGCCATGGTCAAGTGCTTGCCTCACATTCATGAGGCACAAAAAGAGAAAGGAAAGCTTGGAGGCAAGACAGTGGCGGATGAAACAGCGCTGCTCCTGATTGGGCCTGCATGGCAGGAGCTTTCACCTCTCTCCAGTCTCCCCAGCCATGAGCCCAGAAGCTGCAGGCTGCTCTGCAAATCCAGTGGCTCTGGTGGGTGTGCTCGTGCCAGAGTCTCAGGCCAAAGGGTGTAGGTTCCTGCAGCACACAGGTGTCACACCTCAGGCACTGAGTGAACAGCACAGGCCAGTTCACTCACAGGAGGGGTAGGTGTCCTTGAAACAGTTAGTCTGGTTTTCGAGTGGGGAACTGTCAGTTTCTCATCACTAGAACATAATGACCTCATCTGCCTTCTCAGCTCCAGACCCGGATTAACAGGAGAGCCTAACGTGGCGTGCTCAGTCGTGGTGTTGTTGGGAGCAAATGTGTAGCCTTAAAGGTGGCTGATTTGAGGAAGTATTGAATCAGATGTGTGTTCTTGAAAAAATAATTCACCGCTTGGACAATTGAGGCTCTTATTCCTGAACTCTAGTGTCCTGGGCTGTGCAGCCTGCAGTGGGAGGCTTAATCCCTCACCTTGGTCCTGTGGGATTGGTAGGAATTCTCTTGCCTCTTCCTTCAGAAGTGCTGAGCTGTACGCATTGGACTGCTGGTACATGGAATACAGGGTCAGGGGAAAGGGTTGTGATTCTGTGCAGGTGGGTCACTGATCTGTGAGGGAACTGTGTCCTGTCAGCACTGCACAGAATGCCCAGCCTTTGTGTCCCCTGTCTCCTCAGATTGACCTTCAGAAGATGCCACTGGGGAAGCTGAGCAGAAGGCAGATCCAGGCCGCCTACTCCATCCTCAGTGAGGTCCAGCAGGTAAGCAAGCACCGCAGGGTTTCCAGCCCGGCCAGCATCTCTCCTGGTGAGAGATAGTAGCCACATCCACTGTGGGGTAATAGTGACAGTATTGAACCAGGTTTATGTGGATTTGGATAATTTTTTTCAGCTCAGTAAATATTGTCACTGTCCAAAGATTGTTAACAAAATATACAAATAGTAATGCTTTTAATTAGTGGATATGTAATAAGCTCCTTAAAAATTTGGTGGAGACCTTGTCCCTACTTGCACCGACATTGTTTGGGCTTCCCGGCTCAAGCTCTTATTGGCTCGTGCTCTCCAACATTATGAACAGTTTCCTTATCTTTGAGATAAGGTCTCTGTGTAACCCTCGCTGGCCTGGAACTCAGATCCACTGGCCTTTGAGTGCTGAGATTAAAGGTGTGTGCCACCATACCATGCCCAGTTGAATAGTTTTCAAACATAAAAGCCAAAGGAATTTTACACCAGTAGCCATGAGCCCACCACATAGAGTTTGCAACAGCACTTTGTGCGGATAAACTATGTGTTACAGGACCACGGTCCTGCCCTGCTCAGTTGCACCGCGCTGATAAGAAGGGGCTCTAATGACCATTTCCCTGCTCGTGCATACAGCAGCTGTGTCAGTCCTGTGTCCTGTCCCCTTCCCTTCCAGGCAGTGTCCCAGGGCAGCAGTGACTCCCAGATCCTGGATCTCTCTAATCGCTTCTACACCCTGATCCCCCATGACTTCGGAATGAAGAAGCCTCCACTCCTGAACAATGCAGACAGTGTGCAGGTAGTAGGCCTCTGTGCTGGGGCCAGGGCTGGTCTTACTCCTTGGGCCTGCCCTCCTTACTGTATCCTCAGAACAGCATCTACTGTTTCTTTCCTTTCTTTGACCAATTAAGTCTAGGAAATTGTCACTAGGGAAGACTGTTTTCTCTGTCCCCATGTAAAGGCCCCCATGATTCCCTGGCGGAGGTCAGTTTGTGGCATTATTTCCCTGCCCGTCATTTGTGTGTAGGTTTCTGACATTTGCCACTCACTTCCCCATGCATCAGAGCCTACTAGCATGTCAGAGATTGCCTGTGAGTGTCACCTGCTGAGTGGGAGGTGATGGCAGCCTTTGACCAACAAAGAGGTCCCCACACACACTGTAGGGTGTCATCTACATACTGACTTCTGTCTCCTTCCCTATGGACTTAGCTCCCAGGTCTTAATTTTGTTCCCAGGCCAAGGTGGAGATGTTGGACAACCTCCTGGACATCGAGGTGGCCTATAGTCTTCTCAGGGGTGGGTCTGATGACAGCAGTAAGGACCCCATTGATGTCAACTACGAGAAGCTCAAAACTGACATTAAGGTGAGAGGCCTGCCCCTTCCCAAGTATTCAGTAGTTCACCCAAGAGCAGTGGTCCCCAACCTATGTGTGCATCAGGGCCATCTTCACAGCTCCTTAAATGTGCAGCCAGGCCTTGAGCCTGCCCTCTCACATATCCCGATGGTGGTGGTCCTTGGAGCCCCCTGCAAGAGTCTTCTGAGCTAGTATCTCAGACTGGATTGTGAGGGTACTGCCAAAAGATCTTTTCTTCTATTTCGGGTACAAGCAGTCAACTGAACTTGGGTGTGTTGAAGGCTCAGGCATATGGGAATTGCCCCCTGCCTGGGCTGTGTGTCTCTGCCCCCAGCCCGGCATGCCTCTGATTCTTTTTACCTGTGACAGGATTACAGTATGCAAGAGTGTTTCCAAATTCTTGGCCTATTAAAGAATAGAAAGGCTCATGGTTTGCAAAAATAGTGTAGGTTGGGTGATCTGCTATTCTGATTGACAGCCTTGATTATGTTTGCCCTTCACCCCATGCATGTCCTTCTCATAGTGCATCTGATTTTAATCTTGGGATGCCCAATTTCACATAAGCATAAAATGATAGAAGATTTGTCCTAGTCAGAGTTACTTAACTATTGCTGTGATGAAACACCGTGACCGAAGCAACTTGGGAAAGAAAAGGGTTTACTTGGCTTACACTTCCAGGTCAGAGTTCATCATCAGGGGAAGTCAGGGCAGGAACCTGGAGGCAGGAGCTGATGCAGAGGCCATGGAGGGGTGCTGCTTACTGGCTTGCTCCTCATGGCCTACTCAGCCTTTCTTACAGAACCCAGACTACCAACCCAGGGATGGCCCCACCCAAAATAGAGTGGGCCCTCCCACATCAGTCACCAATTAAGGAAGTGCCTACAAGCTTGCTCACAGCTCAGTCTAATGAAGACATTTTTTAAATGAGGCTCCCTCCAGTGACTAGATGTGTCAAGTTGGCATAAAACTAGCTAGCACAGATTTTCTGCAGAAGTTTACTTCAGACCATGTAGAGTCCCTATGCTTGCCTGCCTCACAAACTGGATATAATGTCAAATGTACATTCTTAACGGGAGAGCTATATAGGTCTTGGTGAAGAAGCTTCTGTTTGCATCTACGGTTATAAAGCTTGTTATTAAGAGGCAGCAAAGAAAACCAGAATTTCTAGGTTTTTCCAAACTTAGAATAAGACTACATAAAGAACATCCATGCCTTCTGCATAAGCTCAGTATATTTAGTGTGGATTGCAGGGCTGGGGTATAGAGCACTTGCTGGGCTGTGCAGGGCTCTTTGGTTCCATCCTTAGGACTGGGTTGGATACATTGAAAATGTATGACATCACTTTGTGTTCCATCGGTGAGCTGGGCTTCTGGTTCCACCTCGCTAATGGTGAATCTCGTGTTTCTAGCTTGACTCATACTTAGTGCCTCGAAAGAACTCTTGGGCTCCTCCTAGCAGTCCAAGTGGATGAGGAAGTGGTGTTTGGGCACATGGGACCTGGCCTAGGCCTGCAGGTGTCATTTGTTGGGCAGTATGAACAGCTCCTGGCATCCTCTAGGCTTGTATATCATGGTTCTTCACAGGGCTCTCTGGGGGTCTCCCTGTCCTGATCCCAGATGCCTCTTTTCCAGGTGGTTGACAAAGATTCTGAGGAAGCTGAGGTCATCAGGAAGTACGTGAAGAACACTCATGCAACCACACACAATGCCTATGACCTGGAAGTGATAGATGTAAGAATCTTTCTACCCCTTTCCATCCTGCCAGGTCTCCCCATCCCCTACTTTCCTGGGTCTGGCTCAGAAGGAGTGGGCTGTGTTGCTTTGCTCTGTTTTGAAACAGGCTGTAGCCTGGCTTTTCTGAACCTTGCTTTTAAACCATACTGGCCTTGAATTTAGAGAGATCTGCCTGCTGGGGTGCTGGGATTAAAGGTGTGCACCACCACGCCCAGCCCTACTTATTTTTAAGCAAGCAGAAGTGACTTGTTTGTTGAACTGGAGAATTAGTGGTATTGTAGAGTTGGCTGTGTCCACCTCTTACCCTGAGTCACAGTTTCTGCCTCGCTTTTGCTAACGCACAGATCTTTAAGATAGAGCGTGAGGGAGAGAGCCAGCGCTACAAGCCCTTCAAGCAGCTTCACAATCGGAGGTTGCTGTGGCACGGGTCCAGGACCACCAACTTTGCTGGCATCTTGTCGCAGGGTCTGCGGATAGCCCCACCTGAAGCCCCTGTGGTAAGTTGCTGACCTCGTGTATGGGGAAGTGTGGAAGTATGTGTTCCTACAGTAATCTCCTGAAAGCCCTGGGTGCTTGGGGAGAGCCTCTAAGCCTGTGCCGGCCCTGTCAGTAGTGACAGCTTCTGGAAGTGTCTAGACAGGATGCTCTGAAGACTGATTGGACTTGTTGACATGCAAAGAACAGGCTTTGGAGCCCAGGCATGCAGCTCCATTAGCTCCCTAATTTTCACCAATAAACAGAACAAGGAATAGATGTCACCTGCCGGGTTATAGAAAGGACCAACTGGACAGGAGTTCTGATGTGGCCATCCCAGCCTCTAAGTAGTGATCAAATCTCATTAAATCTTCACATTACCCACATGAGACTTAGGAGAAAGTGGCATCCTAAGCTGTGAAATGCCTTCCCACAGCTCCTCTGTGAGCACTGGCCTTTGAGCAGTGGCTCATGTGGGTACTCAGTGGACCGCCTTGCTGACTTACTCTTGGAAGGTTTTCAGCTGTCCCTCTTTCAACTCTCCAGACAGGCTACATGTTTGGAAAGGGGATCTATTTTGCCGACATGGTATCCAAAAGTGCGAACTACTGCCACACATCTCAGGGAGACCCGATTGGTTTACTGCTGTTGGGAGAAGTTGCCCTTGGAAACATGTGAGTATCCTGGCTTCATGGCCAGGTAGATAGAGTGAACCAGGAGAGTCTCCTTGGCCAGGCAACAACCATGGAAATCCTCCACCAGTTTAGTGGGCCCTGAAGTCTACTAGGCTTGTTTGTAAATACAGTAGTAGTGGGTGGTTCAGGGGACCAAGGGAGGGAGATTGAGAGATGGTATGAAAACCCGGGGGAAGGAAGGCAGGAGGCCAGGAACTGGCAGCAGGAGTCCTTTTGCAGTGCAGGGAAGCAGGGAGGCTATACTTCAAAGATCCAATTCCTCCAGCTTCATTCAGGCAATCTCCTTCCTGATGACAGTGAACTAGGCCATAGGGTAGACTAGACAGGAGACTTGAAGCAGCTGGCCACAGCTCCAAACAGGCCCTTCCTCTGGAGATAGCCCATCGCAGTGGTGGTTGTTGCTGGCTCTGTATTTGAGAATACTCTTGGTTCTGAAGAGTCCAGGAGCTGGAGAGGTAGATTCCACTGTAAGGGAGGACAGAGTTCCGTGGACATTGAGTTTACCTGACAGTAAAGACCTGACAAATAGTGACTGGGAGCCCAGTGCCCAGGGGCTAGTCTGAGACCGTCCTCTTTTGAATAGGTACGAACTCAAACATGCGTCACATATCAGCAAGTTACCCAAGGGCAAGCACAGTGTCAAAGGTACTGTCTCCAGCCTGGCGTGGCAGATGGGGAGGCGGGGACTTTCCTCCTAAGGCTGGACTCGTGGAGCTGCCGTGAGGGGTTCATAGAACAAAGCCGTCTCATTCCTTGTGACTGCAGCTAGTGTCATAATGCCGTAGGAGTTCTGTGGGACAGGAGGACCCTCTGGTGTGCCTGGAACGAGTGGGTAGCACGTGATGATCAAGGCCTGTGTGTGTTCATTCCCCAGTTACTACTCCATCTGGGCCTCCATGGCTTTATTGGCTTATATTGGTGCCTTGGAACCTTTGTGACTTCCATGTTTGCATCTGAAGGGTGTTTAAGTGAACTCACATCCTGCATAAAGTACGCGTCACGTGCCCAGAACATTTTCACAGTTCCTTGCTCATCCCCATCATGCCTAGCACTTGATCCTTCTTCCTTACAGGTTTGGGCAAAACCACCCCTGACCCTTCGGCCAGCATCACCCTGGAGGGTGTAGAGGTTCCACTGGGGACAGGGGTCCCATCAGGTGTTAATGACACCTGCCTACTATATAATGAGTATCCTTTCATGGCCTGTGCCATGTGTTCCAGAACTGTCCCAGCGGGTGTGTGTGTATTGGGGATGGTAACAACTTTTCCCTTGGTTGGTCTCCTGTGTGCATTTGAGATTTGACTCCCATTGTACAGGTAAGCCTGTTCTCTGGGCACCCGCTTTCCCCCACCTTGAGGGGATTTCATGTGAGGAAAGTCATGGGACTCCATGGTTGGCTCCTTGACCACTGCCTTTCCAGGTACATTGTCTACGACATTGCTCAGGTGAATCTGAAATACCTGCTGAAACTGAAGTTCAATTTTAAGACGTCCCTGTGGTAAAGTGTGAGGGGTGTGCTGTGCCCAGCACCCAACCCCCCCCAGGTGCCTCCACACCACAGACACCGAGAAACCTCAGCCATGCCGCTGCCTAAGGGTGGCACCCTCACCGACTCTCCTTAGGGTTTTATAGAGACAGGTTAAAGGGCTCTGGATTCAAGTCCCTTGTCCATGTTGCACTCGGTGGGAGGGTTGTTTGGGGTTTTATCCTACCAGGCGCATCCCTGTTAGACACAGCTGACAGTAGAGGAAAAGTTGGGGAGAGGTTTTTGTTTTGTTTGCCTAGACTAGTTCTGAGGAAAACCCAAGCCACGCCACAGTCACAATGTCTGCCTTACTGGTTTCCACATGAAGGAAAGTGTGCTTCCTCCCTTTTCCAAAGGTTTGTCTTTGAGGTTGATTTTGGCAAAATGTTAAGCATTTATTTTAAAGTAAAAATAAAAACTAATTTCATACTATATAGATTTTCTTTTATCTTGGACTTATTGTTCCTTTCTTAGCCTTCTGGACTTTTGTTTTGCTTTGGTTTTCAGTGATAGGGGGTAACCAAAAAAGAAGGGGCTTCCAGGAGCACTTAACTGGGGAAACCTAATCTCTGGGATTCTTGATTAGTCCATGAGCAATTTTGTCTTCCAGATTCAACCATCTGTCATCAGTATAGCCACCCAGAGAGCTAATAGTTCTCAATTAAAATGCAAATGGCTCTCTACTCCTGTGTTGTGTGGCTCATCTCCTCGACGGATATGGTTAGGGAGCAGAACCTACGCTCAGTGGTTAAGCACACTTGCTCTTGAAGAGGATCCAGGTTTGGTTCTTACAACCATTTAGAATAAAAGAAAACAAGTTTAAAAATCACATCTGAGGAGGCTGGGGAGATGGCTCAGGGGTTAAGAGCATTGACTATTCTTCAGGGGTCCTGGGTTTAATTCCCAGCAACCACATGGTGGTGCACAACCATCTGTAATGAGATCTGGTGCCCTCTTCTGGGGTGCAGGGACACATGCAGGCAGAGCACTGTATACATAATAAATAACTCTGTTTTTAAATAAAAATCAAGTCTGAGCTGGACTGTGAAAGGAGAAGGCAAAAGCACCAGTCCTGGCTTTATAGCCAATTACAGAGGTAAGGCTGGGGCAACCACTTGGGGGCATTGACTGCAGTTTGTTGTTTTTGGTTGGTTGGTTTTGGTTTTTCGAGACAAGGTTTCTCTGTAGCAGCCCCTAGCTGTCCTGGAACTCACTCTGTAGACCAGGCTGGTCTTGAATTCACATGGCTTTGTCTTCTGAGTGTCTAGATTAAAGGCAAATGCTAGCACTGCCTGACTTGACTGCAGTTTCAAGTCAAAGAACAAAGTACCCAAGGAGACTTTCTAGTGACTGGAGACTGTTAATTGAACAGTCTTAACTCTAAGGGATACCGCTATTGTGGTGGCAGAAGATGGGGGTCCACAGAAGGCTGTCAATGGCACAGGTCATCTAAGCCAGATTCCCCAACATAATGTGACCCTCTTCTAAGTGAAGCCAAATCTGGCATCATCTGAGTTATCTTGAGAATATAAACACTGGTCCCTGTGAAGTACTCGGCTTCACATCTGTGACAAATACTAAACAGTTTAGACTGTTAGCACTGAGCATGATATTGCCAGTATCTGAATGCAAACAGCAAGCTCCAGGTAAGAAAGAAACTAGAAAATAGGACCTGGGTCTAGCTCTGTGCATTTCCAGTCTCCCTGAAACACCCACCTCCATGACCCTGGCTTTCTTTCCAGTCTTTGCTCATTGTCCAGTGTCTTCTGCCTTGACTACGAAGCAGCAGGCCTCTGGCTCTTTCCCTGAGAGGCCCAGCCCCACTTGAGGCAGGTTCTCTGGGGCTTAGAATAGCCCAGCTGCTGTTTCAGCAGATGGCCAGGCTAATTTTAGCTGTGTGCTGCTACTCACCCAGGGGCTGGGCTGGCTAGATTTGAATAAGCCAGCCTGCAACTGTGGCTTACAGCCAGTGATAAAGCTTTGAGTTGTGATCCGTCTGCCTAGCATTTGATAAGAATGATGTCGTTTTAAAGGACTTTGTTTCTCCTAAACCAAGGGTTCAAGCTGTGAAGCCAACCCTTGGTCAAGTCAGCAGGGTGCTAATGGGTGGTGAGAAGGTGACCACCCAGTGCTGCCTTCCTGGTGGCATCAACATCCCAGGGACACTTTGTAGTGATATTTCATTTGTATTTTAATAAGTAAAGCTTGCCTGAAGAACAGCCATACTGGTCAGCCCTACAGACCAAGCAGTGGTGGCACATACCTTTAATCTCAGTAGCCACACTAGTTTGCCAAGAAACTGGGCCATAGTGGTACACACCTTTAATTCCAGCTCTAGAGGAATATAAGAACGGAGGAGACAGGTCTCCAGCGCAGTCTCATCTTGAGGATTTGTGAAGAATCTTTCAGTCTGAGGGTTAGTGCGGGGGGGGGGGGGATGTTGTGGTCTTTCGAGACAGGGTTTCTTTGTAGCTTTGGAGTCTATCCTGGAACTAGCTCTTGTAGACCAGGCTGGCCTCAAACACCCAGAGATCAACCTGCCTCTGCCTCCCAAGTGCTGGGATTAAAGGCATGTGCCACCACCGCCCGGCTCAGTGTGGGATTTCTTAGAGGTAAGAGCTCTCTAGTGACTTGGCTGCTTTGCTTTTCTGATCTTCAAGTTAAACCACATTATCTGCCTCTGGGTTCTTATTTTTGCTGCAACAGCTACTGGTCATTGCTCTCCTGATTAAAATGAAAAAGGAGCCAACCCTCTTGGCTTCCTGAACTGGGCAGCTCGTAGACAAGCCATATCTTTTTTTCTTTTTAAGAATTTTTTTTTAAAGATTTATTTATTATGTATACATACTTTCTGCCTCCACACGCCAGAGGAGGGCGCCAGATCTCTTTACAGATGGTTTAGAGCCACCATGTGGTTGCTGGGAATTGAACTCAGGATCTCTGGAAGAGCAGACAGTGCTCTTAACCACTGAGCCATCTCTCCAGCCCCCGGCAAGCCATATCTTGAAACATCAGAAAGACTGCATTCCCATAAGACATTGGAGCTCACATAGTGGTACTTTGTGGCCTCCTAACATGGAGTTACCAGATGCAGAAGTTTAGACTCATTAACGGGTTAGAACTGAAGAATTATTGAGAATTTGTATTTCCAAAAGTGGTTGAGTTGTTGGAGTTTTTTTTTTGTTTTTGGTTTATTTGTTTTGGGGTTTTTTTGTTTGTTTGTTTTGTTTTCAAGACACGGTGAGTTCTGTGTAACTGCCCTGGCTGACCTGGAACTCACTCTAGATCAGGCTGGCCTCGAACTCACAGAGATCCACCTGCCTCTGCTTCTTGGGTGCTGGGATTAAAGACATGCCATGATGTTTTAGTTCATTATCATGGTGGGAAACTAGGCAGGGTGCTGGAGAAGGATCCCAAGACTTACATCTTGACCAAAGACAACAGGAAGTGGTGTGAGCGACACTGAGCAAAGGAGACCCCAACCCACCCTCACAGTGACACACTTCCTCCAGCACAGCCACACCTCCTAACAGTGCCACTCCCTATGGGGGCCTTTTTCTTTCCAACCACCACAGCCCTCTTTGTTACTTTTCTCTCGACTGTGGCAAAAATACCCTGATGCCAACAGTTTGAGGGAAGATGGAGGGGCTGGGTCAAACTTGGTTCCTCCACAAGAGCAACGAGCACCCTTTGTCCTGAGCCATCACTGCAACCCCAGGAAGGGCTTGGTTTGAAGGTCCGGTCTGTCCAGGCAGCAGGAGCCTGAAGCAGCTGATGGCATCTGCAGTCAGGTAGAGATCAATGAATGTCTGTATTCGGCTCAGTTTTTATGCAGCTAAGGATCCTAGCCCAGGGAATGGTGCCACCCACGGTAGTCTTCCCACCTCAGTTAACTTGGGATGATCCCCAACAGACATAACCAGAGGTCTGCCTCTAGATTATTAGAGATCAGTGGTTCTCAACCTGTGGTGTACGACCCCTTTGGGGTTTGAATGACTATTTCATTGGGGTACCTAAGATCCCTGGTAAACACGGATATTTACATTATGATTCATAACTAACAAAATTAGATGAGGTAGCAATGAAAATAATTTTCCTGTGCAGTCACCACAACACTTGAACTGTGTAAAGGGTCACTGCATTAGGGAGGTTGAAAACCACTGGCCTAGATCTCAAGTTGACAATTGAGATTAACCATCACACCCCTGATTGTAGGTTTTCCTGGGGAGGATATAAACAAACAGCTATTTGTCCCAGATAAGAGTACCATCAGTAGGGCTGCAGAGATGGCTCAGAGGTTAAGAGCATTGCCTGCTCTTCCAAAAGCCCTGAGTTCAATTCCCGGCAACCACATAGTGGCTCACAACCATCTGTATTGGGGTCTGGTGCCCTCTTCTGGCCTGCAGGCATACACACAGACAGAATATTGCATACACAATAAATAAATAAAATATATAGTTAAAAAAAAAGAGTACCATCAGTAGACTAAAGAAACAGCTCCACCCACCCACACCTAGCTTAGTGGTCCAGTGAGTTCCAGTTGGGCACAGTGGTGTAAGGGGTTTCTAATGAGAAAAGGCAGGTGCATCACCGAAGAACCCTGCTCCCATATACACAGTCACCTAAGAGTGGAGCAGTTAAGGGAGGCTTACTTAGCAACCATCTGCAGCTGTGGTCATCATGGACACCGAGGGGCGGGATGAGAGCTATGGATCCTGTGGGAAGAGCTTGCATTCCTCAACTTCTGCCTTCTCCCAGGGCATGGCACAGACTTTCCACCTCTGGGTTTTTGCTGAGACAGCCACTTCCCCTATCAGGCTGAAAATGTTAGGCATTCTCTGTAGATGGAGCGCAGCATGTAGTCCCAACCGTAGTAGGGAAGATGAGGGGCGTGGCAACCCAAGAAAGCTCCATCCCACTCAGCTTGCAGACTGGTGGCCCTCAGCAATAGGTTGTCACAACCCTGCAGGTGGAGGGGAAGCTTATGAATCTAGCATATCTTCACATTGGTAATGAAGAGAAGCTCAGGACCAGACAGACAGCTTAGGCTTCCTAAATAGAGTATGTGAACCTTAGAAGGTGCCTATATGGCCTTCAGAGAACCAACCTGTTAACTGAGCTACTTTCTGGCTGCTCTCAGCCCAGCTAACACCTGCTTTTTTAACAGGACACATAGCATCCCCGTCAGTCAATTACAGGACTTGTTAATGATGCGTCCCTGTGTTTTCCATCATGGTTGCAAGACTCCCAGCATCACCATCCCAAGGTAGGTAGCATCTCCTTCGTGTTATTCACTAACCCACACGCCCCTCATCTTCCCGACTACGGTTGGGACCACATGCTGCGCTCCATCTACAGAGAATGCCTAACATTTTCAGCCTGATAGGGGAAGTGGCTGTCTCAGCAAAACCCCAGAGGTGGAAAGTCTGTGCCATGCCCTGGGGAGAATGCAGAAGCTGAGGAATGCAAGCTCTTCCCGCGGGATCCTTAGCTCTCATCCCGCCCCTCGGTGTCCATGATGACCACAGCTGCAGATGGTTGCTAAGCCTCCCTTCACTCCTCCACTCTTAGGTGACTTTGTGAAGAAAGATGTGAACCAGCACAGAAATAGAAGCTGTTGCCCAGAATAGTTTAAATGGCAGCTCTTAGTGCTAATCTCACAGGCTCGGCCAAGCCTCGGTGACTGCAGAGGTCATGGTGGGCATGCAGGACAGCCAAGCTTCTGCCTTCCTCTTCCTCTTGTGTTTCCGCTGTGAATTTGTGTCTTTGCCCAAAGGTCATGACGTTCTAACTTTGCTTCCCTGGGGGTGAAGTATCTGTCTGAGCAGTTACAGATACATCGATACTGGCAATGATCCCATTGCTTCTTGAGGCGGCAGCCACAGTGGCACTCAGGACCCGAGGACCCGCCACAACTGGTGGTGATTATCTATGACGCGATCGCCCCAAAGGCAACAGCCTTGGAGCTTCCACTCTAAGTCCTACTACTGTCCTTGGACGACTCCCACTGTCCCAGTGCCAGGTTCATCTCCAAGCAGTTCTGATTCATGGTACTATGGAAATACATAAAATATCTCAACCAAAGAGACAGAGACCTGACATGTCCTGTCTGCATTGTGTTGAACATTTGTAGGAGGGAGGCCACTAGTTAGTTCCCGGCCGCTTAGCCCCAAAATAATCAGACAGAAACTATATTATTAAAAATACTGCTTGGTCCATTAGTTCTAGCTTCTTATTGGTTAACTCTTACATATCAGTTTAACCCATTTCTATTAATCTGTGGCTTACTGGGTAAAGTTCCAGCATCCATCTCTGGCGGCTACATGGCTTCTCTCTGACTCTGCCTCCTCTCTCCCAGCATCAGCTTAGTTTTCTCCACCTAGCTTTGTTCCCCTATAGCTCTGCGATGGGCTCAAAGCAGGTTCTTTATTAATTAACCAATTGTATTCACAGCATACAGAGGGGACTCCACATCAAACAATCATACATCTAGTGTTCAAAACCATTTCTTTGTCTCACACCAGTCTTTAGAATTAGTAGATAAACCTTTGTCCTGCCACTAGAAGGAAACTACTGGCCTTAATTCATCCCCTTAATTCCCCATGGTAACCCTTCTAAGATGCAACTCAAGCCCAGTATCACCTCCTCAATGATTTAATTGTTCATTCCAGAGAGCATATCTGTTTAATGGCTTTTGGGTTGGGGATGAGCAGGATTTATTTGGCTGGTTGGTTGGTTGGTTGGTTGGTTGGTTGGTTGGTTTGAGAAAGGGTCTAATACAGTATTTTCAACCTTCCTAATGCTGCTACAGTTTAATACAGTTCATGTTGTAATGCCTCCAACCATAAAATTATTGCCACTTCATAACTGTAATTTTGCTATTGTTATGAATTGTAATGTAAATATCTGATATGCAACCCCAGAGGGGGTCATGGACTACAGGCTGAGAATGGCTGATCTAATGTATCCCAGGATGACCTCAAACTCATGCAACTACCCGAGGCTCCCAATCCTCCTGCCTCTACCTCCCAAATGATGGGATTACAGGCCCATTTATGCTGTGCTGGGAACCAAACCCCGGGCCTTGTGCATGTTTGGCAACCACTCTACCAACAGCTATGTCTTCAGTACTCTTTAGTTTGGCATTGCCATTTCTCCGTTCATGGGCTAGATTCAAGTTGATGGGACCACCACTGGCTCACTGGGGACCCCACCCTTTCCCACTGTTGGAAGAGAGGGTTTCCTTCTTCATCTCTCAGCCTCTCTTCCCATCAGTATTATCCAACTTTCCATCACTGACAAATTCCTGTGACATAAAATGAAAATATTTTGCCTCACAGTTTTAGGAGTTCTGGCCTACTGGTTAGGAGCACTGCCTGCTCTCCAAAAGACCTGGGTTTGATCCCCAGCACTGACTTGGCATTTCACAACTGTCTTAGGGTCTCTACTGCTTCGACGAGACACCATGACCAAAGAACAAGCTGGGGAGGAAGGGGTTTATTAAGCTTACATTTCAGTATTGCTGTTCCTCACTGAAGGAAGTCAGGACAGAAACTCAAACAAGGCAGGATCCCGGAAGCAGGAGCTGAGACAGAGGCCATGAAGAAGAGCTGCTTACTGGGTTGCTTCCTTTGGCTTACTCAACCCACCTTCTCACAGAACCCAGGAGCAGCCCAGGGATGGCACCACCCACCGTGGCCTGGGGCCTCCTCCGTTGATCGCTAATTGAGAAAATGCCTTACAGCTGCATCCCAGGAGGCCTTTCCTCGGGTGAGGCTCCTTCCCCTGATGACGACACACAAAACCACCAGCACAACCGTCTGTCACTCCAGTTCCAGGGGATCTGATTCCCTTCTGACTTCAGGGCACCCGAAATGCATGTGATCCATAGACATACTTGCAGGCAAATGCTCATCCATAACTGCTAAATATTCTTAAAAAAATTAAGGAAAAGAGAAGAATGAAGTGTCCAGACAGCAGAGGCTGAGCAACCACAAAGGACTGGATGTGGGAACAACTTGGACAGGCTAGGGGGCGCCACAGGGGAATGGCAGGCACAAACAGGAAGAGCAAAAGGTCCGAGCCTCTGGGACACCAGCTGGAAGGTTACTGGAGAGTGTTAGGTTCTAGGCCCGGGATGCCCTGAAGGGAGTTCTTCCTGGAATAAGTATGGAGAGAGCAGGTGTCAGAAGCCAGGGGCCCAGAGGACAGAACACAGTCAATCCCTGAGCCAGAACAAGTTGGACCTGCAGGCAGAGCTTGGAGCCTGTGCTGGGCCATTGCTGGACCCCTCTGTTCCCCTCTGTCTTTTGTCGAGACAAAGAGATACTCACTTTTCTGCCTGAATCCCTTGCAGAAGACAGTATCATTCCCGACTGGGAAGTTGTGTTTTCTAGGGTGAAGTTGGAGGTGGTCAGAGCTGGACTCCTCGGAGGGAATGGTGCAGCCGATTAAAGATCAAGGTGGAGGAACCGTGCGAGGGCTGAAGAGGCTGCTGTGGGTTCGGGAATGCCCGGACTCTGACTTTGCTGCCTGCTCTCTGTGACAATTAGCAGGAAAACCTATTTATTTGCTTTTCATAGCAGAAAGAAAGAGAAAAGAGTGTGTGCTCAGTCTTCCAGAGGCAGCACCAAGAGGCCTCTCCAGTACACTGAGGGCTCAGCTTGAGCAGGGGAGCATCCAGGGTGGTGCCCCAAATCTTTCATCTTACGAGTCCCGAGATGGTTCGCTTATAGCACAGATCTGTTGTTAAATGCTGTTTACTTGGCCTGGTGCATGGCCCTGCCAGTCTAGCTCCGGCCTTTCTCAGGATACTGCAGGATGCATGTAGGGTGAAGGTTCCTAACCCCCTGCTGGGTTTGAAAATTTACCAAACCAACCAATCCCTGAGCTCAAAATACCGATCCCTAGGCTTTTTTGAAATCTCATCAATCCCCACCCTGGAAAACTCCTCCCTCAAGAAACTCTATATAGGCCTGTCACTGGCTTAATTCCTGTGGCTTCTCACCCAAGCAAGGTGAGAAGCCACCATCTTGTGTCTTTCCCAAATAAATCTCTTGTGTGAGGTTTGTTGTGCGGTGTGACTCTGTGGTATGTGGTATTCCGTGGCTCTCGAATGCCAGGAGCCTTTCCTTTCAGAGCTGTAACATTTACACAGGGAAAACCTCTCCCCGCAGAGCTGTAACACTTAAAATAGCTGCGTTTCAGGATTGGGGTGGAGTGGGGACTTCCTGCCACACGCTTTGTCATCACGTTCTGAGATGGTGTCAGGAGGGAGATCCCTAGGACTGACCAACTGGCAGACCACCCAATAAACTCATGCCTTGGCGAACAGCATTGGCCCAGCCTAGAAGCTGCTTGCCAACCCCAGCTGTTTCCTAAGGGGATCAAAGAGCCCAAGAAGGCAGCCTTTCTGGGATAGAAAAAGCCAGGTTAGAAGACCTTTGCCCCGGGGCTGGAGAGATGGCTCAGTGGTTAAGAGCATTGCCTGCTCTTCCAAAGGTCCTGAGTTCAATTCCCAGCAACCACTTGGTGGCTCACAACCATCTGTAATGAGGTCTGGTGCCCTCTTCTGGCCTGCAGACATACACGCAGACAGAATATTGTATACATAATAAATAAATATTTAAAAAAAAAAAAAAGAAGACCTTTGCCCCATGGTATTTCACCTCAAGTCCTTGGAATACTTGGAAGTCAGATAAGCAAAGACGTTCTTTTATATATATAAAATATGCAACCTTCTGCCTCCATGTGCCTGCAGGCCAGAAGAGGGCACCAGATCTCATGACAGATGGTTGTGAGCCACCATGTGGTTGGTAGAATTGAACTCTAGAGTTCTGAAAGAGCAGCCAAAGCTCTTAACCTCTAAGCCATCTCTCCAGCCCCAGCAAAGACATTCTTTTCCTCTCTCCTTTGAGCCAGCAGAGCCCTGGGTTGGGAACCATTTCACCTGCAGAAGCCTTCCATGCATTTCCTTGTCTCTGTGTAGCTTGGGCTGGCCGCCAGCCACACACAGCTCTTCTGATCCTGCCTCCTGAATGCTCGATTAAAGTCATTCACCACCACACCTGACCTCTCGCTGTGTGTTTCCTGGAGCTGCAAGCCAAACCCAGTGCCTGCTCTCACTAAGCAAGCTTTCTACCACTGAACTAAATCCCTTACCCCTCTTTTATTTTATTTTACTTTATTTTATTTTTAAGTTTTGGTTTGTTTTTTTGAGATATATTTTCTCTGTGTAGCAGCCCTGGCTGTCCAGGAACTCACTGTGCAGACCAGGCTGGCCTTGAACTCGTAGAGATCCACCTGCCTGTTTTGTTTCGTATGAACCTGCATGTGCCTCACATGCATGCAGGAGCACAAGGAGACCAGAAAGAGGGCACCACAGCCCCTAGAACTGGAGTGACAGGTGGTTGTGAGCCTCCATGTAGGTGCTGGGAACTGAATCCAGAACCTCTGCAAGAGCAGTAAGTACTCTTACATGTTGAGCCATGTCTCTAGTCCCTCGTTTTTATTTTTATTTTTATTTATTTTATTTAGTTAGTTTTAATGTGCATTGGTGTTTTGCCATGGTGTCTGTTCTCCTGGAACTAGAATTACATACAGCTGTGAGTTGCTAGGTGGGTGATGGGAATTGAACCTGGGTCCTTTGGAAGTGTAGCTAGTGCTCTTAACCATTGAGCCATCTCTCCAGCCTCATTTTTGTTTTTGTTTTATTTTGAGACAGGATCTCACTATGTAATTGTGGCTGTCCTGGAACTCGCTCTGTAGACTGGGCTAGCCTCACACTCACAGCGCTCCACCTGCTCCTGCTGGGATTAAAGGCGTGTATCATCGTCATACCCTGCCTGAACACTCTCTTTTGCCTTACTTTATTTAGATTTATTTATGTGTATGAATATATGTTTTGCCTGCGTGTATGTAGTGTGTATGTGCGAGTGCGTATGCACCATGTATGTGCCCCGTGTCAAGTGAAAGTCAGAAGAGGCCATCAAGCTGAGAGGTGGTGGCACACGCCTTTAATCCCAGCACTTGGTAGACAGAGGCAGGTGACTCTCTGAGAGTTTGAAGCCAGCCTGGTCAACATCATGAGTTCCCAGACAGCCAGGGCTATGTAGAGACCCAGCCTCAAAAAAGAAAAACAAACCCACCACCACCAACAACAACAACCTATCTGGAACAGCCTTTCTACCTTTCCAGTCTGGGGAGATGGCTCCACGGTAAAGGTGCTTGATGACCTGAGTTCAATCCCTGGACCCACAGTGGAAAGAGAGAGCAAGAAAGGTGTCCTCTCATTGCCACCCAGGAGCTGTGGCACACGCGCGCACACACACACACATGCACGCACACACATCTGCAAGTGCACCCCACACACACACATGAGCAGAATCCTGCCAATCTAAGGAGTTCTTCGCTCAGAACCTGAGCACTGACTAAATAGACACAGCTTGAATATCTTCACCACACACGACACCGACTCTGCTGTCAGAAAGAAAACTGGGGTATCGTAATCCAAAATCTTCTGCCTGAGCCCCCGTCTGTGCGACAATTGCTCTCCCTCCCCCCAGAGAATTGAGTATATCCTTGGCCCCCAGATGAACATTTCTTTGCCCCCACCCCTGTGTGTCTACTTCTAAGCACTAAACAGAAGGCCAACTGTTGCTTGCTGGCTCACACTTTCAAAGCCTTTGACAATCAGCTCTGTCAGGCCCCAGCTTGTTCACCAGGGCTTCCCCTCAGCCTCTCTCCCCAGGTTCTCAGAGGCCACAGCATGCTTGAGAACAGTTCTGCCTTGTGGTGCTATTGGGAAGTGCTAGACCCATTAAGGGGATCCTTCTCCTACACAGACACACTGCAGGCAAGAAACTCAGACAATGTTTTTTTTGTTTGTTTGTTTGCTTGCTTGCTTTTCTGAAACAGGGTTTCTCTATGTAGATGCCCTGGCTGTCATGTAACTCACTCCGTAGACCAGGTTGGCCTCAGACTCACAGATCTGTCTGCTTCTGTCTCCCTAGTGCTGAGATTAAACCATGGCTGGTTTCAAATACATAATTTAAAAAAAAATGATTGGGAACTCTGGGGCTGAAGAGATGGTTCAGTGGTTAAGCATACTGACTGCTCTTCCAGAGGACCTGGGTTCAATTACCAGCACTCACAAGGCAGCTCACAACTGTCTGTAAGTCCAGGGGATCCAACACCCTCACACAGACAAACGAGTAGGCAAAACACCAGTGTGCATAAAATAAACTACATTTTTATTTATGATGATGACTAGTTAGCAGTGGGACCTCGGGGAAGGTTCTTAGCGCACTGAGGGCATGCCCCAAGAGAATGTAGGGACTCTGGCCTTTCTGCTCTGGTTTGAGTTGTGAACAGTGTGTTCGGATACTTCCCTGTCGTGGCAGTAGAAATGCAAACTAATAGGACCATCTGATCTTGGATTTGAACCTCCAAACTATGAGTCAAATAATCTCCTCTTTACTTCCTAAATCGCTTTTGTCAGGTATTTCGTTATAGTGACAGAAAGCTAACACACGAGGCTGAGGAAATGCTTGGGATATCCTTCACGGAGTTAGTGGAATTTTACCCGTTCCCATGGACCATTTCCTTGCCTCTGGAAACATGCCCAGCTGTATTCCTCTAAAGTTAGCCTTTGTGGGTCTTAACCACTTGCCAGACATAAAGTAAGTGCAAAAGGAGGACCACAAAGTGTGGAGCCGTCATCTTTGGCAGAACTTCACCAAGGAGCATGAGTGAAACACGGAATGGCTGTTAGGTCTGTCTCACAGGAGACACCCGTGTGTGCGCATAGACTAGGGAGCGTTTCTGGTCTCACTTGCAAGAGTGTGTGCTAGCACTGGGGTGAGACAAGGGTAAAGGGAGATATTTAGATACCTAGAAAGAGCTGTGTATTCATGCCGGGGCAGTAGTGGCACACGCCTTCAATCCCAGCACTCGGGAGGCAGAGAAGGAGGATCTTGAGATCAGTCTAGTCTGCAGAGAGAGAGTTCCATGACTGGCTCTATAGCTACTAAGAAATCCTGCCTCAAAAAAACAAAACAAGAAAGAAAGACGGATGGACGGACGGACGGAAGGAAGGAAGGAAAGAAGGAAAGGAGGGAGGGAAGGAAAGAACTGTATATGCTGTATATTTAAATTTTTCTCGAATTATACTTGTGTATGTGCATATGTGTGTACATTCATGTGACACAGCATGTAGAAATTGCTCTCTATTAAGTAGGTCTCTGGGCTCAATCAGGTCATCAGGCTTGACAGGCAGCAGGAGCCTTTGCCCACTGAGTCATCATCTTACTGGCCAAAAAACAAAACCTGTATGACTTCTTAAAATAAATGTTTAGAAACAATCTCACAGAGCATCGCTATGCTGGATGCCAATATATATGTGTGTATAATCTGCTCATTTGCTTAGAAAATAACTACCAAAATAAAACTATTTGCTTTTTGTTTTCTGAAAAGTGGTAAAAATGTAATTTTCATAATTGGGTTTCATTTCTGTGATAAAACTCCATAACCAAAAGCAACTTGGGGAAGAAAGGGTTCATTTGCCTTCCATGCCCCGAATCAGAGTCCACTGAAGGAAGCAGGGCAGCAACTGAGGCAGAGGCTACGGATGAGCTCTGCTTGCTGCCTTGCCCCCACGGCGTCCCCAGCCTGTTTTATTGTACTCCATTCAGGATCCACCTGCCCACGGGTGGCACTGCCTATGGTTGCCTGGGCCCTTAACATCAGTCGTTAACCAAGAAAATGCCCTACAGGCCAATCTGAGAGAGGCATTTTCTCTATAAATATTCCCTCTTCCCAGATATGCTAGGTTGCGTCAACCAGAACAGTAATCTAGTGATATAACTTGCCGGTGGTTGTCACCCTTACAACAGGTTTTAAACAGCCCGAATTAGCTGTGCATTTCTTTGTCATTCGTTTGTCCTTTGTTCAGAGTATGACGTCCTGACAGGCACAATTTTGTCTATTTTTGAATTCTTCCAGCTTCTGTGTCCAGTTAATGCATTTGTGCATTGTAAAAATAATGTCCAGCCAAGGGCTAAAATCTGGTCTGCCCTCCGTCATGCCCTGGGCCTGGCTGCCGTGTGCGCTTTTCCTGTTTCCCAACTCTCATTCCCATCTGGACCCTAAGGAGCCCCACACATTTATTTTATTTTTTTCAAGACAACGTTTCTCTGTGTAGTCTTGGCTATTCTGGAACTTGCTCTGTAGCCAAGGCTGGCCTCAAACTCAGAGCTCCACCTTCCTGCTGGGATTAAAGGCACGAGCCACAGAACAATGTTCTAATTTTATCTCTGCTGCGGTGATAAAATATCCTGACGTGTCCACAGGCCAACATGATCTAGAAAACACTTTTATAGAGACCTCTTTAAGGAGATTCTAGGCCTTATTAAGTTGATGGTTAAAACTAACCAACATGGGGCTAGAGAGATGGCTCTGTGGTTAAGAACACTGGTTGTTCTTCTAGAGGGCCCAGGTTCAAGTCCCAGTACCCACATGGGAGCTCATAGCTATCTCTAATTCCTGTTCCAGGGGCTCTGATATCCTCACACAAACATACTGTATGTATGTCAGAATACTAATGTACATAAAATACAAATAAAAACTATTTTAAACATTTTTTAAAAACTAACCAATGCAAATATGTGTGACTGATTGTACAATTTCACAAGTGGTAAGAAACTTGTGTAAATCAAATTATATTCTCAACGGAAGATGAGAGCTGCCATTAAAGACTTACAAGATGGGGCTAGAGAGATGGTTCAGGAGTTAAGAGCACTGTCTGTTCTTCCAAAGGCCCTGAGTTCAGTTCCCAGCATACATGCAGACAGAACACTATACATAATAAACAATCTAAAAGATGTCCTCTCAGATTTGATTTTTTTTTTGAGACAGGATTTCTCTGTGTAGCCCTGACTGTCATAGAACTCACTCTGTAGACCAGGCTGACCTGCAACTCACAGAAAACTGTCTGCCTCTGCCTCCTGAGTGCTGGGATTAAAGGTGTGTGCTACTACAGTCTGGCATTCTTCCTCCCAAGTGCTCTCATCTTCCGTTCAGAATATGATTTGATTTTTTTTCTTGTTCGAGATCTTGCTATCTATCCCAGGCTGAATTCCAACTCATTGGTCTCCTGCCTCAGCCTCCTGCCTGGGATTGCAGGCATGCATCACCATGCTCAGCTTTTTTTTTTTAATTTTTCTTTATTTATTATGTATACAGCTAGCTAGAAGAGGGCACCAGACCTCATTACAGATGGTTGTGAGCCACCATGTGGTTGCTGGGAATTGAACTCAGGACCTTTGGAAGAGCAGGCAATGCTCTTAACCACTGAGCCATCTCTCCAGCCCCCATGCTCAGCTTTTAATCGTTATTTATGTCTTTGGGGACAAAGGACAAGTTCCAGTGACTTCCATTTGCTCTTTAACCTTCTTGCGGTAGCTCTGACCCACAGGTCCTTGGAGGAAATTACTCCAAATGCCAAGGTCCACCTTAGGGAATCAGGAAGTGACTCTCAAGTATGTCAACAGACCCACAGTGAACCAGACTTTGGTCAAGATCCCATTCATTGTCTTCCTCCTCCACCCCACTTGCCCCAACGCTAATGGGAGCCTGTGGTGGCTCCAGGTTTATGACTATTAGTGTCGACTCCAGCCCCGTGTCCAACAGCTCTTCACACATCTTACATTTCCCTTTGCTCCAAGTGGGCCCTCTGGGAAATAACACAGAACAATTCCAGTGTACACTTGTCCCAATGTGGCAGTCTTTCCTTCTTGGGTCCTGGCTAGTTCTTCAGTAAATTCCAGATCTGAAAGTTGGCTCAGGTCCCAGAACTGGACAGGGATCATGACTTTTTATTGGGGTGACTGCTCTCGGCCTGCCGCTCCTCCACTATTGCCTCCCCTTGATGACAGATGTGACAACAGCCTTGTGGCTGCTCCTGTTTTGCTCCCCAGAGACTTCCTTATTCTGTTAACCACTTCTGTCTTCAAATGCTTCTGGGGATCAGTTTCCACTGGCTTTCCTAAAAGCCTGATGATTTTTATTTAAAAAAAAAAAAACAACTAAGAAACAAAAGCTATAGCTGGTCTTAGTGGCACATACCTTAATTCCAGCACTTGGGAGGCAGTGACAGGCAGATCTCTGTGAGTTTGAGGCCAGCCAGGTCTAGATAGTAAGTTTCAGCACAGCCTGAGCTACAGAGTGAAACCCTGTCTTGAAAAACAACAACAAGCTTAGTGATGGTGGCACACACCCTTATCCCAGCACTCAGAAGGCAAAGGCAAGAGAATCTCTGTGAGTTCGAGGCCAGCCTGGTCTACAGAGTGAATTCCAGGGCTGACTCCATAGCTACCGGGAAACTGTGTCTCAAAAACAAACAAACAAACAAAGATAACAAAAAAGATACACCCGTCTTGTCATGCTACTTGGCCTCTAGTCCGTTCAGGGACCCCTGCCATCCCCTTCTCCCTGAAAGAGTCCAGACTGTTAGTCCCCTCTCACCATCGCTCTTTAACCTCAGGGAGGCACCATTGCAATGTCCCTTGACACTGCCTTCTCAAATCACCTTCTTGCTGGCCTTAGTGAATGCTATGGCCCTTTTTACTATTATGGCTGGCCATAGTGGCACACACCTTTAGTCCCAGCACTCAGGAGCAGAGGCAGGTAGATTTCTGTGAGTTCTAGGCCAGCCTGGTCTACAGAGTGAATTCCAGGACAATCAGGGCTACACACAGAAACCCTGTCTGAAGACAGCTTTTTTGGTGGTCAAATCACA